>NC_088212.1:20762019-20959519 GCF_036934945.1 Oncorhynchus masou masou | reverse complement strand
CCCATTGTAAGTGCCACAGAGACTAGACCAGACAGCCTTCAAGAAATGACACTGTCAATGTAACAGCGTTGCTTCTGTCCCTCTCCTCGCCCCAACCTGGGCTCGAACTAGGGAACCTCTGAACATATCGATAACAGTCACCCTCGAAGAATCATAACCTTTCGTTCCACAAAAGCAGCAGCTCTTGCAGAGCAAGGGAAACAGCTACTTCAAGATCTTTGAGCGAGTGACGTGACCGATTGAAACAATACTAGCGTGCACTGCTAACTAGCTAGCCATTTCAGACGGGTTACACTTCACCCCCTGTGACCCCCTCTTCTCCAAAGGAACCATTGATACGGGTCACAGCACCAATTTAACAGAGTTGCTTCCGTCCCACTTCTTGCCAAACTGGGCTAGAACCAGGGACCTTCTGAACACATCGACAGACATCCTCGAAGCATCATTACCTGGTGCTCCACAAAGCCACGGAAACAACTACTTTAAGGTCTCCGAGCGAGTGACCTCACCGACTGAAACACTACTAGCGTGCACCGCTAACTAGATAGCCATTTCATACTGCTTACATCAGCACCAGTAGCCATTTACGGGAAATACCACATCACATCTTAGACCTTGATGGCTACTCTACAACATTCAGAATTCTATTAACTACTGTATTCCCATTGACATTATACCAGCTCACTTCTTCTGTTGTACAGTAATAACCAAGGAGTTTCACATGTTTCAATGCTAATAAATCTATAACATTCAGTCTATTGAACTGCTGAGTTTCTTAAGGGCTTGCCTTGAGCACATCAAAAAGACTGGGTGACATTCAGCCACTGCTGGGTTTTGGCTGACCACTGCCAGGAATCTTTGCTAAAATACTCACTGGAGCACATGACAATGTAAAAAATGGTTAGTTGTTTCAACGTGTTATTTCCATGCATGAAGTTACATGGCCTTTTTTCAAGCTTTGGCAACTTCATATTTCAAGCTTTCATAATTGACAACAAGTGTTCTAATTAAAGATAGTTAAGTCAGTATAATCTACTATTTTTAGTTGAGTCAATGTATGTTTTAGTAGAGATAACTAGCCTCCCTTTTGAAATGACTTCATATTTTCAATTAGTCTAACTTACTATCAAGTTAAGAAGATGACATATACATTGATTAAACAACCCCAACCTTAGCAATGAAATAATAGAGAATTCAGTAAGGAACATTGTGCTCCCATCTGTCTCTTGCTCCTGTGTGAGCTTTTTCGCCAGTTTCGCTAAAACTGGCATTGCACATAGCAAGGTCAACCAACCAACAGACCACTTTAACTACAACAACATTCTCAGTAATGGTTACAGAAACATTTTACTTTTACTTTTTTGCCTTCATAGTTGTGAATTTCTAAGTTGTGTAAACATTGTTTTTTGGCTAACACTCTGAGCCTTCTGCTAGAGAGAGTTAGACAGAGAGAGAGCTGAAGGAAGGAAGGAAGGTGGAGAAAGAGAGAAAGCGAGGGAGAGGTAAATTGAGAAGTGAGAAACACGGGGAGGAGAAACAAGGAATGTGAGTAGTGAGAGAAAGTAAGAGCAAGTGAGAGAGAGAAAGCGTAACTAGAGGGAGCTAGAAAAGAGCGAGAGAGAGAGCGAGAGGAAGAGAGAGAGAAAGCGCAAGAGAGCGAGAGAGGTTAAGTACTGGCCTAGCCCCAGCCCTCAGGGTGTCTGTCTGGACCAAATCCCTGAGCAGATGGGGTGATCTCATATTATATAATACACTCAACCCTCCTAGCCCACCATTCTCTCCTCTCTCCTCTCATCTCTCCTCTCATCTCCACTACTCTATCAGCTCTTCTCCTCTGTCAACCTCCCACCTTCCCTACTTCCCACTTTCCATTCCCTCTCTCAAACCAGTGTCAGCACCACTGACATAGCTCCTGTCCCGCCATGTGCTGGTGTGTTGCTATGGATATTGAAAACTAGGAGGCTCACCGCCATCTTCCCTCCCAAACCCACTCTGGCACAGCTGGGAATGGGGGCAGTGCATGTCACAGCATGTCAGAAACATACACACGTGTACATGCACAGACTTGATCAAACATGCACAGACCTGATCAAACATGCACAGACCTGATCAGACATGCACAGACCTGATCAAACATGCACAGACCTGATCAAACATGCACAGACCTGATCAAACATGCACAGACCTGATCAAACATGCACAGACCTGATCAAACATGCACAGACCTGATCAAACATGCACAGACCTGATCAAATATGCACAGACCTTATCAAACATGCACAGACCTGATCAAACATGCACAGACCTGATCAAACATGCACAGACCTGATCAAACATGCACAGACCTGATCACATATGCACAGACCTGATCAAACATGCACAGACCTGATCAAACATGCACAGACCCGATCAAACATACACAGACCCGATCAAATATGCACAGACCTGATCAAACATGCACAGACCTGATCAAACATGCACAGACCTGATCAAACATGCACAGACCTGATCAAATATGCACAGACCTGATCAAACATGCACAGACCTGATCAAACATGCACAGACCTGATCAAATATGCACAGACCTGATCAAATATGCACAGACCTGATCAAACATGCACAGACCTGATCAAACATGCACAGACTTGATCAAACATGCACAGACTTGATCAATCATGCACAGGCACCTAGAGATTCTGGGTTCGAGTCCAGGCTCTGTCGCAGCCGGCCACAACTGGGAGACACATGCGACCGCAAACAATTGGCCCAGCATTGTCTGGGTTAGGGGAGGATTTGGCCAGCAGGAATGTACTTGTCCTATCGCGCACTAGCGACTCCAGGGTGCAGTTCACGCTGACAAGGTTGCCAGGTGTACTGTGTTTACTCCGACACATTGGTGCGGCTGGCTTCCGGGTTAAGTGGGCATTGTGTCAAGAAGCAGTGCGGCTTGGTTGGGTTGTTTCGGAGGATGCATGGCACTCAACCTTTGCCTCTCCTGAGTCCGTTGAGTTGCAGCGATGAAACAATTGGATACCATGAAATTGGGGAGAAAAAAGGGTAAAACCAAAATAAACTACATGCACATGCACAGACTTAATGGTTGGAACACCAGAAATGTGGCACGCATCAAATCATTGGCTCACAAGCAAAGAGTCATCTGTCAATCAATCTGGCTGTGGGCGGGACAGGACCATAGCGCTATATCAACACTGTATCAATGTGTCATCAGCACCTAATCAATAATGTCCTTTAAGTCACTTATCATCAAAAATAATCTTACAATGATGTCACATTCAACGTATAATATCAGAGATTTTATGAGCAAAGATCGTTTCATTGCCTCTTTTCACATTGAAAAGTGACCAATCTGTGTGTGTACGTGGTGTGCGTGTCTGTGTGTTTGTGTGTGCACAGCAGTGTGTGCACACCAGTGATTGATTGGAATGACCCAGGCCTATTCATTTATATCCATGGTCAGACCACACTTCATCAACACCAGTCTGTGAATTGTGAGAACAGAACAGAACTAGATTCTATCCATTGTGTCAAGGATCATGTCACCTCCACCCTACCTGACACCCTATAGACCCACTCCAATTTGCTTACCGCACCAATAGGTCCACAGACGACGCAATCGCAATCACACTGCACACTGCCCCAACCCATCTGGACAGGAGGAATACTTATGTAAGAATGCTGGTCATCGACTACAGCTCAGCATTTAACACCATAGTACCCTCCAAACTTGTCATTAAAGCTCAAGACCCTGGGTCTCGACCCCGCCCTGTGCAACTGGGTCCTGAACTTTCTTACGGTTCTCCTCCAGGTGGTGAGGGTAGGAAACAACATCTCCACACCGCTGATCCTCAACAATGGGGCCCCACAAGGGTGTGTTCTCAGCCCTCTCCTGTACTCCCTGTTCACCCATGACTTCGTGGCCATGCATGCCTCCAACTCAATCATCATGTTTGCAGATGACACTGCAGTGGTAGGCTTGATTACCAACAAAGACGAGACGGCCTACAGGGAGGAGGTGAGGGCCCTCATGTCAAAGGACATGATCGTGGACTTCAGGAAACAGCAGACGGAGCACCCCCCTATCCACATCGACGGGACAAATAGTGGAGAAGGTAGAAAGTTTTAAGTTCCTTGGTCTACACATCACCGACAAACTGACATGGTCCACCCACACAGACAGCGTGGTGAAGAAGGCGTAGCAGCGCCTCTTCAACCTCAGGAGGCTAAAGAAATTTGGATTGTCACCAAAAACACTCACAAACGTTTACAGATGCACAATCGATAGCATCCTGTCGGGCTGTATCAATGCCTGGTAAGGCAACTGCTCAGCCCACAACCGTAAGGCTCTCCAGAGGGCAGTGAAGTCTGCGCAACGCATCACCGGGGGCAAACTACATGCCCTCCAGGACACCTACACCACCCAATGCCACAGGAAGGCCATAAAGATCATCAAGGACAATAACCACCCGAGCCACTGCCTGTTCACCCTCTATCATCCAGAAGGCGAGATCAGTACAGGTGCATCAAAGCTGGGACAGAGAGACTGAAAAACAGCTTCTATCTCAAGGCCATCAGACTGTTAATTACTAACATTGAGTGGCTGCTGCCAACATACTGACTCAAATCTCTAGCCACTTTAATAATTAAAAATTGGATGTAATAAATGTATCACTATTCACTTTTTAAAAATGCCTCTTTAACTTTTTATGGCTGCAGGGGCAGTATTGAGTAGCTTGGATGAAACGGTGCCCATTGTAAACGGCCAGCTCCTCAGTCTCAGTTGCTAATTTATGCATATTAGTAGTAGTATTGGATAGAAAACACTCTAAAGTTTCCAAAACTGTCAAAATATTGTCTGTGAGTATAACAGAACTGATATTGCAGGCGAAAGCCTGAGGAAAATCAAAACAGGAAGTGACTTCTATTTTGAACACTCCATGTTCCATAGCCTCCCTTTGCTGGATTTAAAGAGATATGAACCAGATTCCTTTTCCTATCGCTTCCTCGAGGTGTCAACAATCTTCAGACATAGTTTCAAGTTTTTATTTTGAAAAATGAGCCAGAACGATAACATTGCGTCAAGTGGTCACATGAGTTTTGCTCGCGCAACAGATTTTGGACTGCCATTGTTTTCCCCTCTCCTACTGTGAAAGACATTTGCTGTTGATATATTATCGATTATATATTTTAAAAACAACCTGAGGATTGATTATAAAAAACGTTTGACATGTTTCTGTGGACATTATGGAAACTATTTGGAATTTTCGTCTGCGTTGTCGTGACTGCTTTTTCCTGTGGATTTCTGAACATAACGCGACAAACAAACAGAGGTATTTTGGATCTAAAAATAATCTTTATGGAACAAAAGGAACATTTGTTGTGTAACTGGGAATCTCGTGAGTGAAAACATCCGAAGATCATCAAAGGTAAACAATTCATTTGAATGCTTTTCTGATTTTCGTGACCGAGCTACCTGATGCTAAGTATACTTCATGTTTTATCGTGCGATCGATAAACTTACACAAACACTTGGATTGCTTTCTGTAAAGTATAAAAATCTGACATGACAGGTGGATTAACAAAAGGCTAAGCTGTGTTTTCCTATCTTGCACTTGTGATTTCATGAATATAATATTTATAGTAATATTTATTGTATGTAGCGCTATGCTATTCAGCGGTTGTTGATGACACTTATCCCGATATTGGGATTGCAGCCATAACAAGTTTTAAACAATGCCACTTTATATAATGTTTACATACCCTACATTACTCATCTCATATGTATATACTGTACTCTATACAATCTACTGCATCTTGCCTATGCCGATCGGCCATCGCTCATCCATATATTTATATGTACATATTCTTATTCATTCCTTTGTTGTTGTGAAATTGTTAGATTACTTGTTAAATATTACTGCATGGTCGGAACTAAAAGCACAAGCATTTCGCTACACTCACATTAACATCTGCTAACCATGTGTATGTGACCAATAACATTTGATTTGATTTGATTTGTGGTGAGGCAAAATCAAATGATCTGACAATCATAATTGATGAATGTCATTCAAATCTAAAAGTCCCATCTGAAAAGGGACATGGCTTTAGGTGATTGTAGAGGACTTCTGGGGACAGTAATGTGTGTGATCTCCCCATGAAACTCCCATAGACAGTGAGCTCCGTTGCTTCGATCCCTCTCCATCAGAGCTCCGCTCTGTCTGCGTTGGCTCAACGTTGCTATGACTTATCCATGCTTAGATCCATCCTGACATGTGAATGGTATTGATCTGCTGTCCTCTCTCCCTCTCTCCTCCCATATGGAAAAGCATGCTATGTACCGATCGCCCCAAATCTACCAGTTACAGTAATGAGGAGAGAAGGAGGAGAGAAGGAGAGGAAAGTCTAAGAGAGAGAGAAACAGAGGAAAGACAAAGAGACAGATGGTGCCGGAGAACAAGGCTGATGTTTTACGTATTCCGAGCCAATTGTGTTTTTTGTTGCTTTCTTTGCGTTGTTTGTAACTTGTTTTTTTACTTATTTTGTACATAATGTTGCTGCTACCGTCTCTTAGGACCAAAAATAACTTCTGGGCATCAGAACTGCGATTACTCACCACAGACTGGCAGAATGCTTTTTTTCTTTAACGAGTCCGACGAGCCCGATGTGAATGAAATACTTATGCTTAATGGAGTCGTGGCTGAACGACGACACTATCAGCATACAGCTGGCTGGTTATATGCTGTATCTGCAGGACAGAACAGCGGCGTCTGGTAAGACAAGGGGCGGCGAACTATGTATTTTTGTAAAACAAAACAGCTGGTGCTCGATATCTAAGGAAGTCTCGAGGTTTTGCTTGCCTAGGGTAGAGTATCTCATGATAAGCTGTAGACCACACTATCTAACTAGAGAGTTTTCATCTGTATTTTTCGTAGCTGTCTACATACCACCACAGACTGATGCTGGCACTAAGACCGCAATGAATGAGCTGTATTCTGCCATAAGCAAACAGGAGAACGCTCATCCCGAGGCGGCGCTCATAGAAGCCAGGGACTTTAATGCAGGGAAACTTTAATCCGTCTTAACAAATTTTTATCAGCATGTTAAATGTGCAACCAGAGGGAAAAAAACTCTAGACCACCTTTACTCCACACACAGAGACATACAAAGCTCTCCCTTGCACTCCATTTGGCAAATCTGACCATAATTCTATCCTCCTGATTCCTGCTTACAAGCAAAAATTAAAGCAGAAAGCACCAGTGACTCGATCAATAAAAAAGTGATCAGATGAAGCAGATGCTAAGCTACAGGACTGTTTTGCTAGCACAGACTTGAACATGTTCTGGGATTCCTCCGATGGAATTGAGGAGTATACCACCTCAGTCATTGGCTTTATCAAAAAGTGTATCGATGACATCATCCCCACAGTGACCGTACGTACATACCCCAACCAGAAGCCATGGATACAGGCAACATCCGCACTGACCTAAAGGCTGGAGCTACCGCTTTCAATGAGCTTTCAAGAACCTGGAAGCTTAATACAGGACAAAGATCGAATCGGACTACACTGTCTATGACGCTTGTCGGATGTGGCAGGGCTTGCAAAACATTACAGACTACAAAGGGAAGCACAGCGGAGAGCTGCCCAGTGACACGAGCCTACCAGACGAGCTAAACTATTTCTATGCTCGCTTCGAGACAAATAACACTGAAACATGCATGAGAGCACCAGCTGTTCCGGAAGACTGTGTGAAATCGCTCTCCACAGCCGATGTGAGTAAGACCTTTAAACAGGTCGACATTCACAAGGCCACAGGGCCAAATGGATTTAGAGTGCCTTGCGAAAGTATTCGGCCCCCTTGAACTTTGCGACTTTTGCCACATTTCAGGCTTCAAACATAAAGATATAAAACTGTTTGTGATTTTTTTGTGAAGAATCAACAACAAGTGGGACACAATCATGAAGTGGATGTCTCTCGATGTGCAAAACTGATAGAGACATACCCCAAGCGACTTACAGCTGTAATCGCAGCAAAAGGTGGTGCTACAAAGTATTAACTTAAGGGGGCTGAATAATTTTGCACGCCCAATTTTTCAGTTTTTGATTTGTTAAAAAAGTTTGAAATATCCAATAAATGTCGTTCCACTTCATGATTGTGTCCCACTTGTTGTTGATTCTTCACAAAAAAATACAGTTTTATATCTTTATGTTTGAAGCCTGAAATGTGGCAAAAGGTCGCAAAGTTCAAGGGGGCCGAATACTTTCGCAAGGCACTGTACAGGACGTGTTCTGGGAGCATGCGATGACAAACTGGCAAGTGTCTTCAGTGACATTTTCAATATCTCCCTGTACAAGTCTATAATAACAACATGTTTTAAGCAGACCACCAAAGTCACTGTGCCCAAGAACACTAAGGTAACCTGCCTAAATGACTACCAACCCGTAGCACTCACGTCTGTAGCCATGAAGTGCTTGAAAGGCTGGTCATGGCTCACATCACACCATTATCCCAGAAACCCTAGGCCCACTCCAATTTGCATACCGCTCTAACAGATCCACAGATGATGCAATCTCTATTGCACTCCACACTGCCCTTTCCCACCTGGACAAAAGGAACACCTATGTGAGAATGCAATTCATTGACTACAGCTCAGCGTTCAACACCATAGTGCCGTCAAAGTTCATCACTAAGCTAAAGACCCTGGGACTAAACACCTCCCTCTGCAACTGGATCCTGGACTTCCTGACGGGCCGGGTGGTAAGGGTAGGTAATAACACATCCGCCATGCTGATCCTCAATACAGGGGCCTCTCAGGGGTGCGTGCTCAGCTCCCTCCTGTACACCCTGTTCACTGATGACTGTACGGCCAGGCACGACTCCAACACCATTATTACGTTTGCAAATGATTCAAAAGTGGTAGGCCTGATCCCGACAATGACGAGACAGCCTATAGGGAGGAGGTCAGAGACCTGGCTATGTGGTGGGACGACAACAACCTCTCCCTCAACATGATCAAGACAAAGGAGATGATTGTTGACTACATAAAAAAGAGAACCGAGCACGAGCCATCCAGGATCTCTATACCAGGAGGAGACAAAGGAAGGCCCTAAAAATTGTCAAAGACTCCAGCCACCCTAGTCATAGACTGTTCTCTCTGCTACCGCATGGCAAGCAGTACCAGTCAAATGGCTACCCAGACTATTTGCGTTACCCCCCCTACACCGCTGCTACTCTCTGTTGTTATTATCTATGCATAGTCACTTCAATAACACTACCTACATGTACATATTACCTCAACTAACCGGTTTCCCCCTGTGTATAGTCTCACTATTGTTATTTTACTGCTTCTCTTTAATTACTTGTTATTTTATTTGTTATTCTTATTCATATATTTTTTCAACTGTATTGTTGGTTAGGGGCTCGTAAGTAAGCATTTCACTGTAAGGTCTACACCTGTTGTATTCGGCGCATGTGACTAATACAATTTGATTTGATTTTGATTTGAGAGAGACAGAGAATATACAAAGATAGATGGAGACAGAGGAAATACAAAGAGAGAGAGAGAGACAGAGGAAAGAGAAAGAGAGAGAGAGAGAGAGACAGAGGAAATACAAAGAGAGAGAGAGAGAGAGAGAGAGAGAGAGGGGAAAGAGAAAGAGAGAGAGAGACAGAGGAAATACAAAGAGGGAGACAGAGGAAAGACAAAGAGAGAGACAGAGGAAAGACAAAGAGAGAGAGAGACAGAGGAAAGACAAAGCGAGAGAGAGAGAGGAAAGACAGAGAGAGACAGTGGAAAGACAAAGAGGGAGAGAGAGAGAGAGGAAAGACAAGAGAAAGAGAGACAGAGGAAAGTCAAGAGAAAGAGAGACAGAGGAAAGACAAAGCGAGAGAGAGAGAGGAAAGACAAAGCGAGAGAGACAGAGGAAAGACAAAGAGAGAGAGAGACAGAGGAAAGACAAGAGAAAGAGAGACAGAGGAAAGATAAAGCGAGAGAGATAGAGGAAAGACAAAGCGAGAGAGACAGAGGAAAGACTAAGAGAGAGAGAGAGAGAGAGAGGAGAGACAAAGAGAGAGGGACAGAGGAAAGACAAGAGAAAGAGAGACAGAGGAAAGACAAGAGAGAGAGACAGAGGAAAGACAAAGAGAGAGACAGAGAAATACAAGAGAAAGAGAGACAGAGGAAAGTCAAGAGAAAGAGAGACAGAGGAAAGACAAAGAGAGAGAGAGAGACAGAGGAAAGACCAAGAGAGAGAGAGACAGAGGAAAGACAAGAGAAAGAGAGACAGAGGAAAGACAAAGAGAGAGAGACAGAGGAAAGACAAAGCGAGAAAGACCGAGGAAAGACAAAGCGAGAAAGACAGAGGAAAGACAAAGAGAAAGAGACAGAGAAAAGACAAGAGAAAGAGAGACAGAGGAAAGACAAAGAGAGAGACAGAGGAAAGATAAAGAGAGAGAGAGACAGAGGAAATACAAAGAGAGAGAGAGAGAGAGAGAGAGAGAGGGGAAAGAGAAAGAGAGAGAGAGACAGAGGAAATACAAAGAGGGAGACAGAGGAAAGACAAAGAGAGAGACAGAGGAAAGACAAAGAGAGAGAGAGACAGAGGAAAGACAAAGCGAGAGAGAGAGAGAGGAAAGACAGAGAGAGACAGTGGAAAGACAAAGAGGGAGAGAGAGACAGAGGAAAGACAAGAGAAAGAGAGACAGAGGAAAGTCAAGAGAAAGAGAGACAGAGGAAAGACAAAGCAAGAGAGAGAGAGGAAAGACAAAGCGAGAGAGACAGAGGAAAGACTAAGAGAGAGAGAGAGAGGAGAGACAAAGAGAGAGGGACAGAGGAAAGACAAGAGAAAGAGAGACAGAGGAAAGACAAGAGAGAGAGACAGAGGAAAGACAAAGAGAGAGAGAGACAGAGGAAAGACAAGAGAAAGAGAGACAGAGGAAAGATAAAGCGAGAGAGATAGAGGAAAGACAAAGCGAGAGAGACAGAGGAAAGACTAAGAGAGAGAGAGAGAGGAGAGACAAAGAGAGAGGGACAGAGGAAAGACAAGAGAAAGAGAGACAGAGGAAAGACAAGAGAGAGAGACAGAGGAAAGACAAAGAGAGAGACAGAGAAATACAAGAGAAAGAGAGACAGAGGAAAGTCAAGAGAAAGAGAGACAGAGGAAAGACAAAGAGAGAGAGAGAGAGACAGAGGAAAGACCAAGAGAGAGAGAGACAGAGGAAAGACAAGAGAAAGAGAGACAGAGGAAAGACAAAGAGAGAGAGACAGAGGAAAGACAAAGAGAGAAAGACCGAGGAAAGACAAAGCGAGAAAGACAGAGGAAAGACAAAGAGAAAGAGACAGAGAAAAGACAAGAGAAAGAGAGACAGAGGAAAGACAAAGAGAGAGACAGAGGAAAGATAAAGAGAGAGAGAGACAGAGGAAATACATAGAGAGAGAGACAGAGGAAAGACAAAGAGAGAGAGAGACAGAGGAAATACGTTGAGAGAGAGAGACAGAGGAAAGACAAAGAGAAAGAGAGACAGAGGAAAGATAGAGTTAAAAGGGGGCGGGGCTTAACATGACTCGCACATCTTGTTTGCAGATCTTCTGCCTCATTCTCCGCTTGCGGACACACACACACCAATACACACACTACTCTCTCTTCATACTTGAAGGGTGGGTAATTCTCTGTGGGTGGTTTTATTGTGTGTGGTGTTTCTCTGTGAGTGTTTTTATTGCGTGTGGTGTTTCTATGTGGGTGGTTTTTGGCATGTGGTGTTTCTCTGTGGTGTTCCTCTGTGGGTGGTTTGTTGCGTGTGGTGTTTCTCTGTGGGGGGTTTCTTCACGTGTGCTGGAGACACAACACACTTAAAGGTTCATTAAAATGCAGTGTCCCTCCCACACTTTTACACAACTCAACTGAAAGACTTTCACAGCACGGAGAAGAGAGGTAGAGAAGAGAGGAAGAGAGACAGAAGATATAGAGAGAAGAGAGAGAGAGCAGAGAGGAAGAGAGACAGAAAATATATAGAGAAGAGAGAGGTAGAGGAGAGAGGAAGAGAGACAGAGAAGAGAGGAAGAGAGACAGAAAATATATAGAGAGAAGAGAGGAAGAGAAGAGAGGAAGAGAGACAGAGAAGATATAGAGAGAAGAGAGAGGTAGAGGAGAGAGGGAGAAGAGAGACAGAGAAGAGAGAGAAACCCTTACATGATTTATATGATCATTTGATAAATGTCTATCAAAATTGCCAGCTCCGTTGACACATCTGCTGTGAGGACAGCGCTCAATGGCACGCACGCACGCACGCACGCACGCACGCACGCACACGCACACGCACACGCACACGCGCACACACACACACACACACACACACACACACACACACACACACACACACACACACACACACACACACACACACACACACACACAGGTTTTCACAGCATTTCTTTTTAAAGGTTCGGGCCATGCAGGTCAGAGGAGAGATCTGGAGGAGTGAGAGATGGATGACATCACCCACTGGTGGGAATGACCTTTGTTGAGAAAAGAGATAACACCTCACCATGTCCCTGTCAGGAGATATTACCCCTCACTCTACCTGCAATCTGCCATCAGTACACACTACATCAGTATGATTCAGCTGCTACATTTCAGGTGTATGATTTCACTGCATATTTCAGAATGCATCAAGCATCGATGAATTTAAGACGGCGAGGAAACATTGTCTAGATTACTTGTTACCACTAGTTGTGGAATAACAGAACAGTGGTTGAATAATCACAGAACAATGTTGGCTGTTCCTATCCTTGTGGCTTTACCTCTAATGTCCATTGGAATGTGAAGTATCCTGTACTGCAATAATCTGCTTTAAAGGGCAATCTGGGATTCAAATAACACCAAAGTTAACCAATCCCAGATTGCCCTTTAAATGTGTAAGACAGAGGGATGAGGAGGAGGATGAAGAGAGGCTGTTTACTGACACCTCATCCCTCCTCCCATGTGTGTTGTGTATTGCTGGGTGACTTGATTTGCCCAGATTAGCAGTGTGACGCCGACGCTGTGTCCCCGAAAATGAACTGTCAGCCCTGCCAGGTTTCAGCAGACAGCACCATCACCTCGGCCAATCAGTGGGACCACACAACACTCCCACACACACACACATCCGTACAGACTCAAATAGACACACAGCCGCAATGTCACACACACACACGTGCGTGCGCTTGTCAGCACAGACATACACGCTCTCTTTGACACACACTGTTGTACCAACACACCCACACAAAAACATTAACACACACAGGCATTTCCTTCTGCATTCAAAATAGGACCTTCAAGTGCAGCCTTTTACAACTGAACAGTCATTCACACTGTTATTATTGTGACCCCACAAATAACTGTCTGGATCTCAAAATCAACCAAACAGACAACGTAGCCTGGATCTGATAGTGCTCTGGCAGGTGGGCCTGGGTTAGATCCATATGGACAGTCACTTGACTGTATAGCATATGTCCTTTGCAATATGGGAAGCAATATAAAAAAATATTTTCAGAGAAACAAGCCTCACCGCTGTGCAAACGTGTCTTCAGCACCTGTGGTTTAGAGCGCACTTGCATTTTACCTTGATTTCCATTGCCGTGTCACAGGTTGTGTGTCAATTCTAATCAGAGAACTGAAGTATTTTTACCATATACCATAGCATGCCGCATTTGTTCATGTGGCCCACACCTGGCCATAAGAAACCGGTGATTAGACACCTGGCCATAAGAGGCCTGTGATTAGACAGACACCTGGTCATAAGAAGCCGGTGATTAGACACCTGGCCATAAGAGGCCGGTGATTAGACAGACACCTAGTCATCAGAAGATTAGACACCTGGTCAAAAGAGGATTAGACACCTGGCCATAAGAGGATTAGACACCTGGTCATAAGAAGATTAGACACCTGGCCATAAGAGGCCGGTGAATAGAAAGACACCTGGTCATAAGAGGATTAGACACCTGGCCATAAGAGGATTAGACACCTGGCCATAAGAGGCCAGTGATTAGAAAGACACCTGGTCATAAGAGGATTAGACACCTGGCCATAAGAGGCCGGTGATTAGAAAGACACCTGGTCATAAGAGGCCAGTGATTAGACAGACACCTGGTCATAAGAGGCCGGTGATTAGACACCTGGCCATAGGAGGCCGGCGATTAGACAGACACCTGGTCATAAGAGGCCAGTGATTATTTATTTTATTTTATTTTACCTTTATTTAACTAGGCAAGTCAGTTAAGAACAAATTCTTATTTTCAATGACGGCCTGGGAACGGTGGGTTAACTGCCTGTTAAGGGGCAGAACGACAGATTTGTACCTTGTCAGCTCGGGGATTTGAACTTGCAACCATCCGGTTACTAGTCCAACACTCTAACCACTAGACTACCCTGCCGGTGATTAGACAGACACCTGGTCATAAGGGGCCGGTGATTAGACACCTGGTCATAAGAGGCCGGTGATTAGACAGACACCTGGTCATAAGAGGCCGGTGATTAGACACCTGGTCATAAGAGGCCAGTGATTAGACAGACACCTGGCCATAAGAGGATTAGCCACCTGGCCATAAGAGACCGGTGATTAGACAGACACCTGGTCATAAGAGGCCGGTGATTAGACAGACACCTGGTCATAAGAGGCCAGTGATTAGACAGACACCTGGTCATAAGAGGCCGGTGATTAGACAGACACCTGGCCATAAGAGGCCGGTGATTAGACAGACACCTGGTCATAAGAGGCCGGTGATTAGACAGACACCTGGTCATAAGAGGCCAGTGATTAGACAGACACCTGGTCATAAGAGGCCGGTGATTAGACAGACACCTGGTCATAAGAGGCCAGTGATTAGACAGACACCTGGTCATAAGAGGCCAGTGATTAGACAGACACCTGGTCATAAGAGGCCGGTGATTAGTCAGACACCTGGTCATAAGAGGCCGGTGATTAGACACCTGGTCATAAGAGGCCGGTGATTAGACACCTGGTCATAAGAGGCCGGTGATTAGACACCTGGCCATAAGAGGCCGGTGATTAGACAGACACCTGGTCATAAGAGGCCAGTGATTAGACAGACACCTGGTCATAAGAGGCCGGTGATTAGACAGACACCTGGTCATAAGAGGCCAGTGATTAGACAGACACCTGGTCATAAGAGGCCGGTGATTAGACAGACACCTGGTCATAAGAGGCCGGTGATTAGACAGACACCTGACTGGCGAACTATAGACAGTTAAGCAGCGATTCAGCTAAACTCTAGTTTGGACAGCGCAATCAATTACCATAATGCACAGCTGCCTACTAAACCAACCAAGTGAGCTAGTAGATGTGTTCTAATACACAGCTAAGCTAGTGAAAGTGCAGTCAAAGTCAAATGATCTGATATTTATTTGTCTGCTTTATTGACATAGTAAAATACCTACACTCATCTGAGACATAACTGCTAATATGGTAATAATTACAGGGATTTCATGCTCTCCCCCTCTCTTTCTCTACATCCCGACTCCTCTCTCTCTCCCACCCTCTCTCACCCCCTCTTTCACTACATCCTGACTCCTCTCTCTCTCCCACCCTTTCTCCCCCTCTCTTTCTCTACATCCCGACTCCTCTCTCTCTCCCACCCTCTCTCACCCCCTCTTTCTCTACATCCTGACTCCTCTCTCTCTCCCACCCTCTCTCCCCATCTCTTTCTCTACATCCCGACTCCTCTCTCTCCCACCCTCTCTCCCCCTCTCTTTCTCTACATCCTGACTCCTCTCTCTCTCCCACACTCTCTCCCCCTCTCTTTCTCTACATCCCGACCCCTCTCTCTCTCCCACACTCTCTCCCCCTCTCTTTCTCTACATCCCGACTCCCTCTCTCTCCCACCCTCTCTCCCCTCTCTTTCTCTACATCCCGACTCCTCTCTCTCTCCCACCCTCTCTCTCACCCCCTCTTTCTCTACATCCTGACTCCTCTCTCTCCCACCCTCTCTCTCCCTCTCTTTCTCTACATCCCGACTCCTCTCTCTCTCCCTTCTCTTTCTCTTTCATGCTCTCCCACTCTCTTTCTCTACATCCCGACTCCTCTCTCTCTCCCACCCTCTCTCACCCCTCTTTCACTACATCCTGACTCCTCTCTCTCTCCCACCCTTTCTCCCCCTCTCTTTCTCTACATCCCGACTCCTCTCTCTCTCCCACCCTCTCTCACCCCTCTTTCACGACATCCTGACTCCTCTCTCTCCCCACCCTTTCTCCCCCTCTCTTTCTCTACATCCTGACTCCTCTCTCTCTCCCACCCTCTCTCACCCCCTCTTTCGATACACCCTGACTCCTCTCTCTCTCCCACCCTCTCTCCCCCTCTCTTTCTCTACATCCCGACTCCCTCTCTCTCCCACCCTCTCTCCCCCTCTCTTTCTCTACATCCCGACTCCTCTCTCTCTCCCACCCTCTCTCACCCCCTCTTTCTCTACATCCTGACTCCTCTCTCTCTCCCACCCTCTCTCACCCCCTCTTTCTCTACATCCTGACTCCTCTCTCTCTCCACCCTCTCTCCCCCTCTCTTTCTCTACATCCCGACTCCTCTCTCTCTCCCCTCTCTTTCTCTTTCATGCTCTCCCCCTCTCTTTCTCTACATCCCGACTCCTCTCTCTCTCCCACCCTCTCTCACCCCCTCTTTCTCTACACCCTGACTCCTCTCTCTCTCCCACACTCTCTCCCTCTCTCTTTCTCTACATCCCGACTCCTCTCTCTCTCCTAACACTCTCTCCCCCTCTCTTTCTCTACACCCCGACTCCCACTCTCTCCCACCCTCTCTCCCCCTCTCTTTCTCTACATCCCGACTCCTCTCTCTCTCCCACCCTCTCTCCCCCTCTCTTTCTCTACATCCTGACTCCTCTCTCTCTCCCACCCTCTCTCCCCCTCTCTTTCTCTACATCCTGACTCCTCTCTCTCTCCCACCCTCTCTCCCCCTCTCTTTCTCTACATCCCGACTCCTCTCTCTCTCCCACCCTCTCTCCCCCTCTCTTTCTCTACATCCTGACTCCTCTCTCTCTCCCACCCTCTCTCCCCCTCTCTTTCTCTACATCCCGACTCCTCTCTCTCCCACCCTCTCTCCCCCTCTCTTTCTCTACATCCTGACTCCTCTCTCTCTCCCACACTCTCTCCCCCTCTCTTTCTCTACATCCCGACTCCTCTCTCTCCCACCCTCTCTCCCCCTCTCTTTCTCTACATCCCGACTCCTCTCTCTCTCCCACCCTCTCTCCCCCTCTCTTTCTCTACATCCCGACTCCCTCTCTCATCTCTCCCCTCTCTTTCTCTACATCCCGACTCCTCTCTCTCTCCCACCCTCTCTCCCCCTCTCTTTCTCTACCTCCCAACTCATCTCTCTCTCTCCCACTCTCTCCCCTCTCTTTCTCTATATCTCGACTCCTCTCTCTCTCCCACCCTCTCTCCCCCTCTCTTTCTCTACCCCCCAACTCCTTTCTCCCTCCTACCCTCTCTCTCCCTCTGTCACTACATTCAGACACTTGCAGCAACTCAGCAAGTGGTGCTGGCTCAGGTACTGAACAGAATGAAATGAAACCGTGTCCACAGCTCTGAGCTTCAAATGTGAGACATGTTGACACATGGACAATGTTTTGATTCCTGTTCGGCTCTTTGCCAGGTTATTATGTTGATTGTTGATTATACCCATCATGCCTTGTGTTAGGGTTGCCCGACATGTCACATACAGCTCAGTACTCCCACAGGAACTCCTGCTTCCTTGATTCGCATAGCAATTAGCATCCTGCTGAAACAGGGAGAATCCATTTCATCTCTGTAATTTCCTCTGGGAATTTAACAGTGGATTAGCATAACTCTCTCTCCCTCTTTATCTTTCTCTTTCTCTCTTGCTCTTTCACAAACACATTTCAAACCATTTATCCAATTTCAAATGGAAAACAAACGATTTGAAAACACTTTATGACCATTTTCACGCCTGTGGTGGGCAAAATGACATCACACACACGAGTGACTTTGGCCCCTTGAAACTAGGGAACGGCTTCTGAAACTCATCTGCATCTGCATCGGTTATTGTGTCACACATCGTAACATCTGACAATGCAAGCGCGGCGTCTACAACATGACCCGCCTGTTAACACAAACCTTACAGTATGTAGCCACACATTTGAATGTCTCTTAATGAAATTAACTATGTTGATGGCAGTAGTGGTGCTGCCTTGTGGAATGTGGTTAGAAGTGTAATGTTGATAATGACGCAAATTGTGATGCGACACACATCTGAAACAAGCCATGTATCTGTAGGGCATGTAAAGCTCTTAGACCATTGGAACAAGAGTTGGAGAACCCCGTGCCTTGGCAGGCAACCCCGTCTTGCTGATGAGATGAGGATAGGACCTCTGGCCATGCTGACGGGGTAAGAGGCACACTGTGAGTAAATGTGCGTCTTCAATGTCTGGAAGTGTCAGAAAAGGCAAGGGAGAGGTGGCACAGCATTAGTGGGGGCAATCCTCTGCTTCCAGTCTTTCCTTCTCTCCTCATCTCTCTTCACCACTACTTCCCTCCCTCCTCATCTCTCTTCACAACTCCTTCCCTCCCTCCTCATCTCTCTTCACAACTCCTTCCCTCCCTCCCTCCTCATCTCTCTTCAACACTACTTACCTTGCTCCTCATCTCTCTTCACCACTACTTCCCTCCCTCCTCATCTCTCTTCACAACTCCTTCCCTCCCTCCCTCCTCATCTCTCTTCACCACTACTTACCTCGCTCCTCATCTCTCTTCACCACTCCTTCCCTCCCTCCTCATCTCTCTTCACCACTCCTTCCCTTCCTCCCTTTTCATCTCTCTTCACCACTACTTCCCTCCCTTCTCATCTCTCTTCACCACTCCTTGCCTCCCTCCTCATCTCTCTTCACCACTCCTTCCCTCCCTCCTCATCTCTCTTCAACACTCCTTCCCTCCCTCCTCATCTCTCTTCACCACTCCTTCCCTCCCTCCTCATCTCTCTTCACCACTCCTTCCTTCCCTCCCTCCTCATCTCTCTTCACCACTCCTTCCTTCCCTCCCTCCTCATCTCTCTTCACCACTCCTTCCCTCCCTCCTCATCTCTCTTCACCACTCCTTCCTTCCCTCCTCATCTCTCTTCACCACTCCTTCCCTCCACCCTCATCTCTCTTCACCACTCCATCCCTCCCTCCTCATCTCTCTTCACCACTCCTTCCCTCCCTCCTCATCTCTCTTCACCACCCCTCCCTCCTCATCTCTCTTCACCATTCCTTGCCTCCCTCTTCATCTCTCTTCACCACTACTTCCCTCCCTCCTCATCTCTCTTCACCACTCCTTCCCTCCCTCCCTCCTCATCTCTCTTCACCACTCCTTGCCTCCCTCCTCATCTCTCTTCACCACTCCTTCCCTCCCTCTTCATCTCTCTTCGCCACTCCTTCCCTCCCTCCTCATCTCTCTTCACCACTCCTTCCCTCCCTCCTCATCACTCTTCACCACTCCTTCCTTCCCTCCCTCCTCATCTCTCTTCACCACTCCTTCCTTCCCTCCCTCCTCATCTCTCTTCACCACTCCTTCCCTCCCTCCTCATCTCTCTTCACCACTCCTTCCTTCCCTCCTCATCTCTCTTCACCACTCCTTCCCTCCCCCTCATCTCTCTTCACCACTCCTTCCTCCCTCCTCATCTCTCTTCACCACTCCTTCCCTCCCTCCTCATCTCTCTTCACCACTCCTTCCCTCCCTCCTCATCTCTCTTCACCATTCCTTGCCTCCCTCTTCATCTCTCTTCACCACTACTTCCCTCCCTCCTCATCTCTCTTCACCACTCCTTCCCTCCCTCCCTCCTCATCTCTCTTCACCACTCCTTGCCTCCCTCCTCATCTCTCTTCACCACTCCTTCCCTCCCTCTTCATCTCTCTTCGCCACTCCTTCCCTCCCTCCTCATCTCTCTTCACCACTCCTTCCCTCCCTCCTCAGCTCTCTTCACCTCTCCTTCCCTCCCTCCCTCCTCATCTCTCTTCACCACTCCTTGCCTCCCTCCTCATCTCTCTTCACCACTCCTTCCCTCCCTCCTCATCTCTCTTCACCATTCCTTCCCTCCCTCCTCATCTCTCTTCACCACTCCTTCCCTCCCTCCTCATCTCTCTTCACCACTCCTTCCCTCCCCCCTCATCTCTCTTCACCACTCCTTCCCTCCCTATCTCTCTTCACCACTCCTTCCCTCCCTCCTCATCTCTCTTCACCATTCCTTGCCTCCCTCTTCATCTCTCTTCACCACTACTTCCCTCCCTCCCTCCTCATCTCTCTTCACCACTCCTTGCCTCCCTCCTCATCTCTCTTCACCACTCCTTCCCTCCCTCCTCATCTCTCTTCACCACTCCTTTCCTCCCTCCTCATCTCTCTTCACCACTCCTTGCCTCCCTCCTCATCTCTCTTCACCACTCCTTGCCTCCCTCCTCATCTCTCTTCACCACTCCTTCCCTCCCCCCTCATCTCTCTTCACCACTCCTTCCCTCCCTCCTCATCTCTCTTCACCACTCCTTCCCTCCTTCCTCATCTCTCTTCACCTCTCCTTCCCTCCCTCCCTCCTCATCTCTCTTCACCACTCCTTGCCTCCCTCCTCATCTCTCTTCACCACTCCTTCCCTCCCTCCTCATCTCTCTTCACCACTCCTTGCCTCCCTCCTCATCTCTCTTCACCACTCCTTCCCTCCCTCCTCATCTCTCTTCACCACTCCTTCCCTCCCCCCTCCTCATCTCTCTTCACCACTACTTCCCTCCCTTTTCATCTCTCTTCGCCACTCCTTCCCTCCCTCCTCATCTCTCTTCACCTCTCCTTCCCTCCCTCCCCCTCATCTCTCTTCACCACTCCTTGCCTCCCTCCTCATCTCTCTTCACCACTCCTTCCCTCCCTCCTCATCTCTCTTCACCACTCCTTTCCTCCCTCCTCATCTCTCTTCACCACTCCTTCCTTCCCTCCCTCCTCATCTCTCTTCACCACTCCTTCCTTCCCTCCCTCCTCATCTCTCTTCACCACTCCTTCCCTCCCTCCTCATCTCTCTTCACCACTCCTTCCTTCCCTCCTCATCTCTCTTCACCACTCCTTCCCTCCACCCTCATCTCTCTTCACCACTCCTTCCCTCCCTCCTCATCTCTCTTCACCACTCCTTCCCTCCCTCCTCATCTCTCTTCACCACTCCTTCCCTCCCTCCTCATCTCTCTTCACCATTCCTTGCCTCCTCTTCATCTCTCTTCACCACTACTTCCCTCCCTCCTCATCTCTCTTCACCACTCCTTCCCTCCCTCCCTCCTCATCTCTCTTCACCACTCCTTGCCTCCCTCCTCATCTCTCTTCACCACTCCTCTTCCTCTCCCTCCTTCCCTCCCTCCTCATCTCTTCACCACTCCTTCCCTCCCTCCTCATCTCTCTTCACCACTCCTTCCCTCCCTCCTCATCTCTCTTCACCACTCCTTCCTCCCCCTCCCTCCTCATCTCTCTTCACCACTCCTTCCCTCCCTCCTCATCTCTCTTCACCACTCCTTCCTTCCCTCCTCATCTCTCTTCACCACTCCTTCCCTCCCCCTCATCTCTCTTCACCACTCCTTCCCTCCCTCCTCATCTCTCTTCACCACTCCTTCCCTCCCTCCTCATCTCTCTTCACCACTCCTTCCCTCCTCCTCATCTCTCTTCACCATTCCTTGCCTCCCTCTTCATCTCTCTTCACCACTACTTCCCTCCCTCCTCATCTCTCTTCACCACTCCTTCCCTCCCTCCCTCCTCATCTCTCTTCACCACTCCTTGCCTCCCTCCTCATCTCTCTTCACCACTCCTTCCCTCCCTCTTCATCTCTCTTCGCCACTCCTTCCCTCCCTCCTCATCTCTCTTCACCACTCCTTCCCTCCCTCCTCAGCTCTCTTCACCTCTCCTTCCCTCCCTCCCTCCTCATCTCTCTTCACCACTCCTTGCCTCCCTCCTCATCTCTCTTCACCACTCCTTCCCTCCCTCCTCATCTCTCTTCACCATTCCTTCCCTCCCTCCTCATCTCTCTTCACCACTCCTTCCCTCCCTCCTCATCTCTCTTCACCACTCCTTCCCTCCCTATCTCTCTTCACCACTCCTTCCCTCCCTCCTCATCTCTCTTCACCATTCCTTGCCTCCCTCTTCATCTCTCTTCACCACTACTTCCCTCCCTCCCTCCTCATCTCTCTTCACCACTCCTTGCCTCCTCCTCATCTCTCTTCACCACTCCTTCCCTCCCTCCTCATCTCTCTCCACCACTCCTTTCCTCCCTCCTCATCTCTCTCACCACTCCTTGCCTCCCTCCTCATCTCTCTTCACCACTCCTTGCCTCCCTCCTCATCTCTCTTCACCACTCCTTCCCTCCCTCCTCATCTCTCTTCACCACTCCTTCCCTCCCTCCTCATCTCTCTTCACCACTCCTTCCCTCCTTCCTCATCTCTCTTCACCTCTCCTTCCCTCCCTCCCTCCTCATCTCTCTTCACCACTCCTTGCCTCCCTCCTCATCTCTCTTCACCACTCCTTCCCTCCCTCCTCATCTCTCTTCACCACTCCTTGCCTCCCTCCTCATCTCTCTTCACCACTCCTTCCCTCCCTCCTCATCTCTCTTCACCACTCCTTCCCTCCCCCCCTCCTCATCTCTCTTCACCACTACTTCCCTCCCTTTTCATCTCTCTTCGCCACTCCTTCCCTCCCTCCTCATCTCTCTTCACCTCTCCTTCCCTCCCTCCCCCCTCATCTCTCTTCACCACTCCTTGCCTCCCTCCTCATCTCTCTTCACCACTCCTTACCTCCCTCCTCATCTCTCTTCACCACTCCTTCCCTCCCTCCTCATCTCTCTTCACCACTCCTTCCCTCCCTCTTCATCTCTCTTCACCACTCCTTCCCTCCCTCCTCATCTCTCTTCACCACTCCTTCCCTCCCTCCTCATTTCTCTTCACCACTCCTTCCCTCCCTCCTCATCTCTCTTCACCACTCCTTGCCTCCCTCCTCATCTCTCTTCACCACTCCTTGCCTCCCTCTTCATCTCTCTTCACCACTCCTTGCCTCCCTCCTCATCTCTCTTCACCACTCCTTGCCTCCCTCTTCATCTCTCTTCACCACTACTTCCCTCCCTCCTCCTCATCTCTCTTCACCACTCCTTGCCTCCCTCCTCATCTCTCTTCACCACTCCTTCCCTCCCCCCTCCTCTCTTCACCACTCATCTCTCTTCACCACTCCTTCCCTCCCTCCTCATCTCTCTTCACCACTCCTTCCCTCCCTCCTCATCTCTCTTCACCACTCCTTCCCTCCCTCCTCATCTCTCTTCACCACTCCTTCCCTCCCTCCTCATCTCTCTTCACCACTCCTTCCCTCCCCCTCATCTCTCTTCACCACTCCTTCCCTCCCTCCTCATCTCTCTTCACCACTCCTTCCTCCCTCCTCATCTCTCTTCACCACTCCTTCCCTCCCCCTCCTCCTCATCTCTCTTCACCATTCCTTGCCTCCCTCTTCATCTCTCTTCACCACTACTTCCCTCCCTCCTCATCTCTCTTCACCACTCCTTCCCTCCCTCCTCATCTCTCTTCACCACTCCTTTCCTCCCTCCTCATCTCTCTTCACCACTCCTTGCCTCCTCCTCATCTCTCTTCACCACTCCTTCCCTCCCTCCTCATCTCTCTTCACCACTCCTTCCCTCCCTCCTCATCTCTCTTCACCACTCCTTCCCTCCCTCCTCATCTCTCTTCACCACTCCTTCCCTCCCTCCTCATCTTTCCTCACCTCTCTTCCCTCCCTCCCTCCTCATCTCTCTTCACCACTCCTTGCCTCCCTCCTCATCTCTCTTCACCACTCCTTCCCTCCCTCCTCATCTCTCTTCACCACTCCTTTCCCTCCCTCCTCATCTCTCTTCACCACCCTTTCCCTCCCTCCTCATCTCTCTTCACCACTCCTTCCCTCCCCCTCATCTCTCTTCACCACTCCTTCCCTCCCTCCTCATCTCTCTTCACCACTCCTTCCCTCCCTCCTCATCTCTCTTCACCACTCCTTCCCTCCCTCCTCATCTCTCTTCACCACTCCTTCCCTCCCTCCTCATCTCTCTTCACCACTCCTTCCCTCCCTCCTCATCTCTCTTCACCTCTCCTTCCCTCCCTCCCTCCTCATCTCTCTTCACCACTCCTTCCCTCCCTCCTCATCTCTCTTCACCACTCCTTCCCTCCCCCTCCTCATCTCTCTTCACCACTACTTCCCTCCCTTTTCATCTCTCTTCGCCACTCCTTCCCTCCCTCCTCATCTCTCTTCACCTCTCCTTCCCTCCCTCCCCCTCATCTCTCTTCACCACTCCTTGCCTCCCTCCTCATCTCTCTTCACCACTCCTTCCCTCCCTCCTCATCTCTCTTCACCACTCCTTCCCTCCCTCCTCATCTCTCTTCACCACTCCTTCCCTCCCTCTTAAACTCTCTTCACCACTCCTTCCCTCCCTCCTCATCTCTCTTCACCACTCCTTCCCTCCCTCCTCATTTCACTTCACCACTCCTTCCCTCCCTCCTCATCTCTCTTCAACACTCCTTGCCTCCCTCCTCATCTCTCTTCACCACTCCTTGCCTCCCTCTTCATCTCTCTTCACCACTCCTTGCCTCCCTCATCTCATCTTCACCACTCCTTGCCTCCCTCTTCATCTCTCTTCACAACTACTTCCCTCCCTCCCTCCTCATCTCTCTTCACCACTCCTTGCCTCCCTCCTCATCTCTCTTCACCACTCCTTCCCTCCCTCCTCATCTCTCTTCACCACTCCTTCCCTCCCTCCTCATCTCTCTTCACCACTCCTTCCTTCCCTCCTCATCTCTCTTCACCACTCCTTCCTCCCTCCTCATCTCTCTTCACCACTCCTTCCCTCCCTCCTCATCTCTCTTCACCACTCCTTCCTTCCCTCCTCATCTCTCTTCACCACTCCTTCCCTCCCTCCTCATCTCTCTTCACCACTCCTTCCCTCACCCCTCATCTCTCTTCACCACTCCTTCCCTCCCTTTCATCTCTCTTCACCACTCCTTCCCTCCCTCCTCATCTCTCTTCACCACTCCTTCCCTCCCTCCTCATCTCTCTTCACCATTCCTTGCCTCCCTCTTCATCTCTCTTCACCACTACTTCCCTCCCTCCTCATCTCTCTTCACCACTCCTTGCCTCCCTCCTCATCTCTCTTCACCACTCCTTGCCTCCCTCCTCATCTCTCTTCACCACTCCTTCCCTCCCTCCTCATCTCTCTTCACCACTCCTTCCCTCCCTCCTCATCTCTCTTCACCACTCCTTCCCTCCCTCCTCATCTCTCTTCACCACTCCTTCCCTCCCTCCTCATCTCTCTTCACCTCTCCTTCCCTCCCTCCCTCCTCATCTCTCTTCACCACTCCTTGCCTCCCTCCTCATCTCTCTTCACCACTCCTTCCCTCCCTCCTCATCTCTCTTCACCACTCCTTCCCTCCCTCCTCATCTCTCTTCACCACTCTTTCCCTCCCTCCTCATCTCTCTTCACCACTCCTTCCCTCCCCCTCATCTCTCTTCACCACTCCTTCCCTCCCTCCTCATCTCTCTTCACCACTCCTTCCCTCCCTCTTCATCTCTCTTCACCACTCCTTCCCTCCCTCCTCATCTCTCTTCACCACTCCTTCACTCCCTCCTCATCTCTCTTCACCACTCCTTCCCTCCCTCCTCATCTCTCTTCACCTCTCCTTCCCTCCCTCCCTCCTCATCTCTCTTCACCACTCCTTGCCTCCCTCCTCATCTCTCTTCACCACTCCTTCCCTCCCTCCTCATCTCTCTTCACCACTCCTTCCCTCCCTCCTCATCTCTCTTCACCACTCTTTCCTCCCTCCTCATCTCTCTTCACCATTCCTTGCCTCCCTCTTCATCTCTCTTCACCACTCCTTGCCTCCCTCTTCATCTCTCTTCACCACTACTTCCCTCCCTCCCTCCTCATCTCTCTTCACCACTCCTTGCCTCCCTCCTCATCTCTCTTCACCACTCCTTCCCTCCCTCCTCATCTCTCTTCACCACTCCTTCCCTCCCTCCTCATCTCTCTTCACCACTCCTTCCCTCCCTCCTCATCTCTCTTCACCACCCCTTCCCTCCCTCCTCATCTCTCTTCACCACTCCTTCCCTCCCTCCTCATCTCTCTTCACCACTCCTTCCCTCCCTCCTCATCTCTCTTCACCACTCCTTCCCTCCCTCCTCATCTCTCTTCACCACTCCTTCCCTCCCCCTCATCTCTCTTCACCACTCCTTCCCTCCCTCCTCATCTCTCTTCACCACTCCTTCCCTCCCTCCTCATCTCTCTTCACCACTCCTTCCCTCCCTCCTCATCTCTCTTCACCATTCCTTGCCTCCCTCTTCATCTCTCTTCACCACTACTTCCCTCCCTCCTCATCTCTCTTCACCACTCCTTCCCTCCCTCCCTCCTCATCTCTCTTCACCACTCCTTGCCTCCCTCCTCATCTCTCTTCACCACTCCTTGCCTCCCTCCTCATCTCTCTTCACCACTCCTTCCCTCCCTCCTCATCTCTCTTCACCACTCCTTCCCTCCCTCCTCATCTCTCTTCACCACTCCTTCCCTCCCTCCTCATCTCTCTTCACCACTCCTTCCCTCCCTCCTCATCTTTCTTCACCTCTCCTTCCCTCCCTCCCTCCTCATCTCTCTTCACCACTCCTTGCCTCCCTCCTCATCTCTCTTCACCACTCCTTCCCTCCCTCCTCATCTCTCTTCACCACTCCTTCCCTCCCTCCTCATCTCTCTTCACCACCCTTTCCCTCCCTCCTCATCTCTCTTCACCACTCCTTCCCTCCCCCCTCATCTCTCTTCACCACTCCTTCCCTCCCTCCTCATCTCTCTTCACCACTCCTTCCCTCCCTCCTCATCTCTCTTCACCACTCCTTCCCTCCCTCCTCATCTCTCTTCACCACTCCTTCCCTCCCTCCTCATCTCTCTTCACCACTCCTTCCCTCCCTCCTCATCTCTCTTCACCTCTCCTTCCCTCCCTCCCTCCTCATCTCTCTTCACCACTCCTTCCCTCCCTCCTCATCTCTCTTCACCACTCCTTCCCTCCCCCCTCCTCATCTCTCTTCACCACTACTTCCCTCCCTTTTCATCTCTCTTCGCCACTCCTTCCCTCCCTCCTCATCTCTCTTCACCTCTCCTTCCCTCCCTCCCCCCTCATCTCTCTTCACCACTCCTTGCCTCCCTCCTCATCTCTCTTCACCACTCCTTCCCTCCCTCCTCATCTCTCTTCACCACTCCTTCCCTCCCTCCTCATCTCTCTTCACCACTCCTTCCCTCCCTCTTAAACTCTCTTCACCACTCCTTCCCTCCCTCCTCATCTCTCTTCACCACTCCTTCCCTCCCTCCTCATTTCTCTTCACCACTCCTTCCCTCCTCCTCATCTCTCTTCAACACTCCTTGCCTCCCTCCTCATCTCTCTTCACCACTCCTTGCCTCCCTCTTCATCTCTCTTCACCACTCCTTGCCTCCCTCCTCATCTCTCTTCACCACTCCTTGCCTCCCTCTTCATCTCTCTTCACCACTACTTCCCTCCCTCCCTCCTCATCTCTCTTCACCACTCCTTGCCTCCCTCCTCATCTCTCTTCACCACTCCTTCCCTCCCTCCTCATCTCTCTTCACCACTCCTTCCCTCCCTCCTCATCTCTCTTCACCACTCCTTCCCTCCCTCCTCATCTCTCTTCACCTCTCCTTCCCTCCCTCCCTCCTCATCTCTCTTCACCACTCCTTGCCTCCCTCCTCATCTCTCTTCACCACTCCTTCCCTCCCTCCTCATCTCTCTTCACCACTCCTTCCCTCCCTCCTCATCTCTCTTCACCACTCCTTCCCTCCCTCCTCATCTCTCTTCACCACTCCTTCCCTCCCTCCCTCCTCATCTCTCTTCACCACTCCTTGCCTCCCTCCTCATCTCTCTTCACCACTCCTTCCCTCCCTCCTCATCTCTCTTCACCACTCCTTCCCTCCCTCCTCATCTCTCTTCACCACTCCTTCCCTCCCCCCCTCCTCATCTCTCTTCACCACTACTTCCCTCCCTTTTCATCTCTCTTCTCCACTCCTTCCCTCCCTCCTCATCTCTCTTCACCTCTCCTTCCCTCCCTCCCTCTTAAACTCTCTTCACCACTCCTTCCCTCCCTCCTCATCTCTCTTCACCACTCCTTCCCTCCCTCCTCATTTCTCTTCACCACTCCTTCCCTCCCTCCTCATCTCTCTTCAACACTCCTTGCCTCCCTCCTCATCTCTCTTCACCACTCCTTGCCTCCCTCTTCATCTCTCTTCACCACTCCTTGCCTCCCTCCTCATCTCTCTTCACCACTCCTTGCCTCCCTCTTCATCTCTCTTCACCACTACTTCCTCCTCCCTCCTCATCTCTCTTCACCACTCCTTGCCTCCCTCCTCATCTCTCTTCACCACTCCTTCCCTCCCTCCTCATCTCTCTTCACCACTCCTTCCCTCCCTCCTCATCTCTCTTCACCACTCCTTCCCTCCCTCCTCATCTCTCTTCACCTCTCCTTCCCTCCCTCCCTCCTCCTCATCTCTCTTCACCACTCCTTGCCTCCCTCCTCATCTCTCTTCACCACTCCTTCCCTCCCTCCTCATCTCTCTTCACCACTCCTTCCCTCCCTCCTCATCTCTCTTCACCACTCTTTCCCTCCCTCCTCATCTCTCTTCACCACTCCTTCCCTCCCCCTCATCTCTCTTCACCACTCCTTCCCTCCCTCCTCATCTCTCTTCACCACTCCTTCCCTCCCTCTTCATCTCTCTTCACCACTCCTTCCCTCCCTCCTCATCTCTCTTCACCACTCCTTCCCTCCCTCCTCATCTCTCTTCACCACTCCTTCCCTCCCTCCTCATCTCTCTTCACCTCTCCTTCCCTCCCTCCCTCCTCATCTCTCTTCACCACTCCTTGCCTCCCTCCTCATCTCTCTTCACCACTCCTTCCCTCCCTCCTCATCTCTCTTCACCACTCCTTCCTCCCTCCTCATCTCTCTTCACCACTCTTTCCCTCCCTCCTCATCTCTCTTCACCACTCCTTCCCTCCCTCCTCATCTCTCTTCACCTCTCCTTCCCTCCCTCCTCATCTCTCTTCACCACTCTTTCCCTCCCTCCTCATCTCTCTTCACCACTCCTTCCCTCCCCCTCATCTCTCTTCACCACTCCTTCCCTCCCCCTCATCTCTCTTCACCACTCCTTCCCTCCCTCCTCATCTCTCTTCACCACTCCTTCCCTCCCCCTCATCTCTCTTCACCACTCCTTCTCTCCCTCCTCATCTCTCTTCACCACTCCTTCCCTCCCTCCTCATCTCTCTTCACCACACCTTCCCTCCCTCCTCATCTCTCTTCACCATTCCTTGCCTCCTCTTCATCTCTCTTCACCACTACTTCCCTCCCTCCTTCTCATCTCTCTTCACCACTCCTTCCCTCCCTCCTCATCTCTCTTCACCACTCCTTCCCTCCCCCTCATCTCTCTTCACCACTCCTTCTCTCCCTCCTCATCTCTCTTCACCACTCCTTCCCTCCCTCCTCATCTCTCTTCACCACTCCTTCCCTCCCTCCTCATCTCTCTTCACCATTCCTTGCCTCCCTCTTCATCTCTCTTCACCACTACTTCCCTCCCTCCCTTCTCATCTCTCTTCACCACTCCCTCCCTCCCTCCTCATCTCTCTTCACCGCTCCCTCCCTCCCTCCTCATGTCTCTTCACCATTCCTTGCCTCTCTCCATTTCCTACTCTGTCTTTTTTACCTTTTTTCCTCGCTTTTGTTCATTGGCCTCCACCACCCTTCTCCTGTCCCCTGTCCCTCACCGTGCAGAGTCATATTTCATATTTTATTAGGATCCCCATTTGCTACTGCTAAAGCAGCATCTGCTCTTCCTGTGGTCGACAAAGGTGGTGCTCGACACAACGCTAACATGAAAAAATGGTCAGCGTCAAAAACATTGCAAGGTGTTTGTGAATGTGCTTTGGCAGAGCTTTTTGAGGGAGTGCTACTTGTCTGCTACCTCTGTTCGGTGCAGATTTGAACATCTCAGCCCTAAAACCCTGAACTGAATAGCTGGTCAGCTCACACAAGATTTGGTTCTGGGTTCCAAGACCGCTCTGTCCTGCGTTTCCCCCCTTGTCATTTCTCTCTCTATTTTCTCCCTCGCTTCATTTCCCTCCTTCTTTGGTTTGCCGCTCTCTCGCCCTCCATCTCGCTCAGGAGCTTGGCTCCCAGGCTGAGAATGTGACAGGATTAGATGGCAAGGCTGCCCATTTAGAGAGAGAGAGAGAGAGAGAGAGAGAGAGAGAGAGAGAGAGAGAGAGAGAGAGAGAGAGAGAGAGAGAGAGAGACAGACAGAGAGACAGAGAGAGAGAGAGAGAGAGAGAAGGGGGGGAGATGATCACACATGATCACACATCCGCAGGATTTCCATTTCTGATTCCACAAATTAAAGCGGGAGGCAACTACTAGCATTAGATACATTGATTTAAATATGAGGACTCAAATAGGTTATAATCATCAACTCATTAACTTCCAAACATAACAGATCATCCTGCATCATCTATAAATAGCTATAATAGCCAGCTGCAACATTTATTTTTTCCCAATATTTCTAGGATTTAGCTATATCCAGTGGTACATTACGGGCGATCCTATTGGATTCCCTGCATTGCTCTGATTGGCTCACCGCTTAGCAGAAGAAGAAAAAAATCGAGCACTGTCCTATTTTCTACTCATTCGCACTCTGCAATAGCAAACGCAGTGTAGGCACTGGGAATTTACCCATGATGCCCAATGGCAATCTACCAGTTTACTTGCTGAGTTGCTGCAAGTGGCTGAATGTACTGACAGAGGGAGAGAGGATAGGAGGGAGAAAGGAGTTGGGAGGGAGAGAAATAGAGTGGGAGAGAGGGTGTGAGAGAGAGAGATGAGTTGGGAGGGAGAGAAAGAGAAAGAGAGAGTTAGGGGGAGAGAGGATGGGAGAGAGTGAAATCCCTGCAATTATGACCGTATTAGAAGTTATGGCTCAGATCTATTCTGCCTATTCTGGGCAGATTGCAGCAATGCATGAAACCAGATGAAATATGACTTCCATATGTTAACAGTGTTACAGTACAGAGTACAGTGTGTGTGTGTGCGTGCGTGCGTGCGTGCGTGCGTGCGTATATAGATATGTTTAACTATTGTGATGGAACATTTTATGTTGGTGCTTTTTTATTTATACATTTCTGTGTTCCCTGTTTGTGCTTTTCTATAAACCAATTTCTGTGTTCATGCAAGTGACTGATTGAACGAATCCTCACTATCAGTGTCTGTAATTTTCTCTAAACCTTGTTTAGAGAAAAGGATATCTCAATTTCAAGGTCTGAGCTTGGAGAGAAGAAGCCTCGTGAGGTATTGGTGTGTCACATGCATGACCCAGTATTGGTTGGTCACATGAATGAAGCAAATGTTAATGATTCATTAATTATGAATAGGCTAATTCATGCAAATATGAATAATCTGCAGGATATAAGAGAACTAAATGGGACTTCCCCATTGGAGCCTCTCCAGCGTGCTGATAATAAACAATGATTAATTTAAGATTGACTTTGAGTGTGCCTGTGTAAGAATTTCCACAACAATTTGGTGTCACAAACTGTATGATTGATTCTGCCTGCTGAGCTTTTCAGTGGGGGTCTTTGACGAAAACCAGTGTCGCATTTTATGAAGCATGAGGGAAATTCCCAACCGACCAAAAGACAACGAGATCTGCCCAGACCTGCCCCTTACTGTTAGCTGCCCAGGAGGAGACACATCGTCCGCAAACAATTGTGGGGTGGCACCTGAAATCAATTTGAAATCATTTGTATAAAAAATAAAATACTAATATTATAAAACCAATAAATATAGTATTAAGTAATAGCACAAGGTGCTATTCTATATGTATGGGAAGCGGCAAGACTATAGAGTCTATAGAGACTATAGCAGTTATGACTATTATATAGACTATTGATACTGTGGATGCTGAGGGACTATAGATTCTGTAGGGACCATAGACACTATAACTATAGGGACTATGGATGCTATTGTGACTATGGATGCTCGGGGACGATAGATGCTCACGGACAACAGGTCCTCAGGGACTATGAATGCTGTAGACACTATGGTGACTGTAGAGACTTTAGAGGAACCTTGAAGAGACATATGGCGTGGAAGAAGGCTAGAGCTAGTCTTAAAGAGAAGGCTAGAGCTAGTCTTAAAGAGAAGGCTAGAGCTAGTCTTAAAGAGAAGGCTAGAGCTAGTCTTAGAGAGAAGTCTAGAGCTAGTCTTAAAGAGAAGGCTAGAGCTAGTCTTAAAGAGAAGGCTAGAGCTAGTCTTAATGAGAAGGCTAGAGCTAGTCTTAGAGAGAAGTCTAGAGCTAGTCTTAAAGAGAAGGCTAGAGCTAGTCTTAGAGAGAAGGCTAGAGCGAGTCTTAAAGAGAAGGCTAGAGCGAGTCTTAAAGAGAAGGCTAGAGCTAGTCTTAAAGAGAAGGCTAGAGCTAGTCTTAAAGAGAGGGCTAGAGCTAGTCTTAGAGAGAAGTCTAGAGCTAGTCTTAAAGAGAAGGCTAGAGCTAGTCTTAAAGAGAAGGCTAGAGCTAGTCTTAGAGAGAAGGCTAGAGCGAGTCTTAAAGAGAAGGCTAGAGCTAGTCTTAAAGAGAAGGCTAGAGCTAGTCTTAGAGAGAAGGCTAGAGCTAGTCTTAAAGAGAAGGCTAGAGCTAGTCTTAAAGAGAAGGCTAGAGCTAGTCTTAGAGAGAAGGCTAGAGCTAGTCTTAAAGAGAAGGCTAGAGCTAGTCTTAAAGAGAAGGCTAGAGCAAGGGCAAGTTCCCACAAGAAGAGTAAAAAAAAAACATTTGACCAACTGGGGACATTTTGTTAGTCCCCCACAAGGCCAAATGCTATTACTAAGGGGTTTAGTTATTTTTTTAATTTAATTACGGAAGTCAGTTAAGAACAAATTCTTATTTACAATGATGGTCTACCCCGGTCAAACCCTAACCGGGACAACGCTGGGCCAATTGTGCACCTCCCTATGGAACTTCCAATCACAGCCAGTTGGGATAGAGCTTGGAATCGAACCAGGGTCTGTAGTGACACCTCTAGCACTGAGATGCAGTGCCTTAGACTGCTGCACCACTCGGGTTAAGGTTAGAATTTGTGTTAGGTTCAGAATTTGGTTTAGGAGCTGGGGTTAGTTTTAGGGTTAGGAGCTAGGGTTAGGTTTGTGTTTTGGGGTAAAGGTTAATATTATTTTGAATGGGACTGAATTGTGTGTCCCCACAAGGTCAGTTATACAACACTGGGTGTGTGTGTGGGAATGTGCATTGGCAGCACATCAACAGGATTATACCCCTGTGTGTAATGGCAGAGATTAGTTAGCAGCTCCTGCATGATAGGGCCATTCTTTCTGCCAATTTTGGGCTATAATGCACTACATGACCAAATGTATGCGGACACCTGCTCATAGAACATCTCATTACAAAATCATGGGCATGAATATGGAGTTGGTCCCCCTTTGCTGCTATAACAGCCTCCACTCTTCTGGGAAGGCTTTGAACTAGACGTTGGAACATTGATGTTGGGACTTGCTTCCATTCAGCCACATGAGTATTAGTGAAGTCGGCACTGAGGTTGGCTGATTAGGCCTGGCTTGCAGTCGGCGTTCCAATTCACCCAAAGGTGTTTAATGGGGTTGAGGTCAGGGCACTGAGCAGGTCAGTCAAGTTCTTCCACACCAATCTCAACAAACTATTTCTGTATGGACCTCCCTTTGTGCACAGGGGCATTGCCATGCTGAAACAGGAAAGGGCCTTCCCTAAACTGTAACCACAAAGTTGGAAGCACAGAATAGTCTCGAATGTCATTGTATGCTGTAGCGTTAAGATTTCCCTTTACTGGAACTAAGGGGCCTTGCCAGAACAATGAAAAACAGACCCAGAACATTATTCCTTCTCCAACAAACTTTACAGTTGGCACTATGCATTGGGGCAGGTGGGGTTCTCCTGGCATCCACCAAACCCAGATTTGTCCGTCGGACTGACAGATGGTGAAGCGTGATTCATCACTCCAGAGAACGTGTTTCCACTGCTCCAGAGTCCAATGGCGACGAGCTTTACACCACTCCAGCCAACGCTTGGAATTGCACATGGTTAATTTAGGCTTCTGTGTGTAATGAACACGATGGGAGACAGAGAGCTGGTTTCAAGCACGGGGCACAGCAGTTGTTTATTGTAGAGGGCCACAGGAGGAGGCAAGTAGCTGGGTCCAGGGGCAGGCAGAATGTCATACACAGGAGGAGGCAGGTAACTGGGTCCAGGGGCAGGCAGAATGTCATACACAGGAGGAGGCAGGTAACTGTGTCCAGGGGCAGGCAGAATGTCATACACAGGGGGTCCAAAAGGGCAACAATACAGGCAGGGAAAAGGCTAGTAACGTAGTCCGGGAGATCCGGCAATAGGTTGATAACAGGAAATCCGATAGGCTAAAGTACAGGCAGGGAATAGGTAAAGGGCGTCGTTAGTGAGGCAGGCCAAAACTATCATACACGGGAGGAGTAAGTTACAGGAAAATAGAGCTCTGAATAGAAGTGTTAGAATTAGAATAATCCACTAACTTTAATATATAGTGTATGTTCGAATATCCACACAAAGCATACCACTTAGAATGCATGTCCAGTTACAGTTTCAACCTTCAACATTTTCCTGTGAAGCCCAATTCCCAATTCAACCACCGGTGAAATCCCCTCACAATGATCTCAAACTGTGTTTCTAATAAACAATGAAGCTAAATACAGACTGCCTCTTGCTAATCAGGAAACTCTACCCCATAATAACAAAGCGAAAACAGGTTTATAGAAATTATTAAAAATGAAAAACAGAAATACCTTATTTACATAAATATTCAGAGCTTTTGTTGTGAGACTCGAAATTGAGCTCAGGTGCAGCCTGAGAGGTTTTTACAACTTGATTGGAGTCCACCTGTGGTAAATTCAATTAATTGGGCATGATTTGAAAAGGCACACACCTGTCTATATAAGGTCACACAGTTAACAGCGCATGTCAGAGCAAAAAAACAAGCCATGAGGTCGAAGGAATTTTCCATAGAGCTCCGAGACAGGATTGTGTTGAGACACAGATCTGGGGAAGGGTACCAAAATAAATCTGCAGCATTGATGGTCCCCAAGAAGACAGTGGCCTCCATCATTATTAAATGGAAGAAGTTTGGAACCACCAAGACTCTTCCTAGAGCTGGACCCTGGCCAAACTGAACAATTGGGGGAGAAGGGCTTTGGTCAGGGAAGTGACCAAGAACCCAATGGTCACTCTGACAGAGCTCCTCTGTGGAGATGGGAGAACCTTCCAGAAGGACAACCATCTCTGCAGCACTCCACCAATAAGGCCTTTATGGTAGAGTGGAAGCCACTCCTCAGTAAAAAGCACATGACAACCCGCTTGGAGTTTAGCAAAAGGCACCGAAAGACTCTTTGGCCTGAAGCCAAGCATCACGTCTGGAGGAAACCTGGTACAACCCCTAGAGTGAAGCATGGTGGTGGCAGCATCATGCTGTGGGGATGTTTTTCAGTGGCAGGGACTGGGAGACTAGTTAGGATCAAGGGAAAGATGAACAGCGGTCGCATCTACACTTCGGTCTGCACTTCGGTCTGCAGGTAGTATAACTTTTCATTCATTTTCATTACATTTCATTATAGTACAACGGTTTGATTTGTCTAATCTTAGCAATTTCTTCTTAGCTAGCTACATAGCCGTCTTTGTATCAAAGATAATTGCGTAATTATCGTATTTCGTCGTCCTAACGTAGTCTACACTGCTATCTGCCCAGCAGCTAGCTAAGGTCCACCGGCTACTAGCACTGTAGAAACTATTACACTCAACTGAACGACTCGATTAGTGTAGTGTTAGCTAGCTACATAGTTGTCTTTGCTGTCTTCGTATCCAAGATAATTGTGTAGTTTAGAGTGTGTAGACTCAGAGTGATTATCTTAATTTACCGAGGTTAGCTAGCCAGCTATTTGTCGTCCTTAACGTAGGAGATACTGCTAGCTAGCTAGCCAACAGCTAGCCAACGTCTACCGAATTGAACTTCAACTACCCGGTCAACATTCCGCTTCGCTCCACAGGTAGTATCACATTTTCATTTCACTTCATTACAGTACAACGGTTTGATTTGTTTGATCGTAGCTAGCTAGCTACATAGCCGTCTTTGTATCTAAGACAATTGTGTAGTCTAGAGCGATTTTCTAGGTTAGCTAGCCAGCTATTGTCGTACTTTTAACGTAACGTAACGTAATCAACACTGCTAGCTAGCCAGCTAGCCCCGAATAGCAGCACTGTAGAAACTATTACACTCGACGGAACGACTTGATTAGTGTAGTGTCAACAACGCAGCCACTGCCAGCTAGCCTACAAAGTCAACAACGCAGCCACTGCCAGCTAGCCTACTCCAGCAGTACTGTATCATTTCAATCATTTTAGTCAATAAGATTCTTGCTACGTAAGCTTAACTTTCTGAACATTCGAGACGTGTAGTCCACTTGTCATTCCAATCTCATTTGCATTAGCGTAGCCTCTTCTGTAGCCTGTCAACTATGTGTCTATCTATCCCTGTTCTCTCCTCTCTGCACAGACCATACAAACGCTCCACACCGCGTGGCCGCGGCCACCCTAATCTGGTGGTCCCAGCGCGCACGACCCACGTGGAGTTCCAGGTCTCCGGTAGCCTCTGGAACTGCCGATCTGCGGCCAACAAGGCAGAGTTCATCTCAGCCTATGCCTCCCTCCAGTCCCTCGACTTCTTGGCACTGACGGAAACATGGATCACCACAGATAACCTCTACCTAGGATAGGATAAAGCAATCCTTCTCACCCCCCCCCCCTTAAATGATTTAGATGCACTATTGTAAAGTGGCTGTTCCACTGATGTCAGAAGGTGAATTCACCAATTTGTAAGTCGCTCTGGATAAGAGCGTCTGCTAAATGACTTAAATGTAAATGTAGATAACACTGCTACTCCTACTGCTCTCTCTTCGTCCGCCCACGTGTTCTCGCACACCCCGAGAGCTTCTGGTCAGCGGGGTGGTGGCACCGGGATCCTCATCTCTCCCAAGTGGTCATTCTCTCTTTCTCCCCTTACCCATCTATCTATCGCCTCCTTTGAATTCCATGCTGTCACAGTTACCAGCCCTTTCAGGCTTAACATCCTTATCATTTATCGCCCTCCAGGTTCCCTCGGAGAGTTCATCAATGAGCTTGATGCCTTGATAAGCTCCTTTCCTGAGGACGGCTCACCTCTCACAGTCCTGGGCGACTTTAACCTCCCCACGTCTACCTTTGACTCATTCCTCTCTGCCTCCTTCTTTCCACTCCTCTCCTCTTTTGACCTCACCCTCTCACCTTCCCCCCTACTCACAAGGCAGGCAATACGCTCGACCTCATCTTTACTAGATGCTGTTCTTCCACTAACCTCATTGCAACTCCCCTCCAAGTCTCCGACCACTACCTTGTATCCTTTTCCCTCTCGCTCTCATCCAACACTTCCCACACTGCCCCTACTCGGATGGTATCGCGCCGTCCCAACCTTCGCTCTCTCTCCCCCGCTACTCTCTCCTCTTCCATCCTATCATCTCTTCCCTCTGCTCATACCTTCTCCAACCTATCTCCTGATTCTGCCTCCTCAACCCTCCTCTCTTCCCTTTCTGCATCCTTTGACTCTCTATGTCCCCTATCCTCCAGGCCGGCTCGGTCCTCCCCTACCGCTCCGTGGCTCGACGACTCATTGCGAGCTCACAGAACAGTGCTCCGGGCAGCCGAGCGGAAATGAAGGAAAACTCGCCTCCCTGCGGACCTGGCATCCTTTCACTCCCTCCTCTCTACATTTTCCTCCTCTGTCTCTGCTGCTAAAGCCACTTTCTTCCACTCTAAATTCCAAGCATCTGCCTCTAACCCTAGGAAGCTCCTTGCCACCTTCTCCTCCCTCCTGAATCCTCCTCCCCCTCCCCCCCCTCCTCCCTCTCTGCAGATGACTTCGTCAACCATTTTGAAAAGAAGGTCGACGACATCCGATCCTCGTTTGCTAAGTCAAACGACACCGCTGGTTCTGCTCACACTGCCCTACCCTGTGCTCTGACCTCCTTCTCCCCTCTCTCTCCAGATGAAATCTCGCTTCTTGTGACGGCCGGCCGCCCAACAACCTGCCCGCTTGACCCTATCCCCTCCTCTCTTCTCCAGACCATTTCCGGAGACCTTCTCCCTTACCTCACCTCGCTCATCAACTCATCCCTGACCGCTGGCTACGTCCCTTCCGTCTTCAAGAGAGCGAGAGTTGCACCCCTTCTGAAAAAACCTACTCGATCCCTCCGATGTCAACAACTACAGACCAGTATCCCTTCTTTCTTTTCTCTCCAAAACTCTTGAACATGCCGTCCTTGGCCAGCTCTCCCGCTATCTCTCTCAGAATGACCTTCTTGATCCAAATCAGTCAGGTTTCAAGACTAGTCATTCAACTGAGACTGCTCTTCTCTGTATCACGGAGGCGCTCCGCACTGCTAAAGCTAACTCTCTCTCCTCTGCTCTCATCCTTCTAGACCTATCGGCTGCCTTCGATACTGTGAACCATCAGATCCTCCTCTCCACCCTCTGAGTTGGGCATCTCCGACGCGGCCCACGCTTGGATTGCGTCCTACCTGACAGGTCGCTCCTACCAGGTGGCGTGGCGAGAATCTGTCTCCTCGCCACGCGCTCTCACCACTGGTGTCCCCCAGGGCTCTGTTCTAGGCCCTCTCCTATTCTCGCTATACACCAAGTCACTTGGCTCTGTCATAACCTCACATGGTCTCTCCTATCATTGCTATGCAGACGACACACAATTAATCTTCTCCTTTCCCCCTTCTGATGACCAGGTGGCGAATCGCATCTCTGCATGTCTGGCAGACATATCAGTGTGGATGACGGTTCACCACCTCAAGCTGAACCTCGGCAAGACGGAGCTGCTCTTCCTCCCGGGGAAGGACTGCCCGTTCCATGATCTCGCCATCACGGTTGACAACTCCATTGTGTCCTCCTCCCAGAGCGCTAAGAACCTTGGCGTGATCCTGGACAACACCCTGTCGTTCTCAACTAACATCAAGGCGGTGGCCCGTTCCTGTAGGTTCATGCTCTACAACATCCGCAGAGTACGACCCTGCCTCACACAGGAAGCGGCGCAGGTCCTAATCCAGGCACTTGTCATCTCCCGTCTGGATTACTGCAACTCTCTGTTGGCTGGGCTCCCTGCCTGTGCCATTAAACCCCTACAACTCATCCAGAACGCCGCAGCCCGTCTGGTGTTCAACCTTCCCAAGTTCTCTCACGTCACCCCGCTCCTCCGCTCTCTCCACTGGCTTCCAGTTGAAGCTCGCATCCGCTACAAGACCATGGTGCTTGCCTACGGAGCTGTGAGGGGAACGGCACCGCAGTACCTCCAGGCTCTGATCAGGCCCTACACCCAAACAAGGGCACTGCGTTCATCCACCTCTGGCCTGCTCGCCTCCCTACCACTGAGGAAGTACAGTTCCCGCTCAGCCCAGTCAAAACTGTTCGCTGCTCTGGCCCCCCAATGGTGGAACAAACTCCCTCACGACGCCCGGACAGCAGAGTCAATCACCACCTTCCGGAGACACCTGAAACCCCACCTCTTCAAGGAATACCTAGGATAGGATAAAGTAATCCTTCTCACCCCCCCTTAAATGATTTAGATGCACTATTGTAAAGTGGCTGTTCCACTGGATGTCAGAAGGTGAATTCACCAATTTGTAAGTCGCTCTGGATAAGAGCGTCTGCTAAATGACTTAAATGTTAAATGTAAATGTAACAGAGCAAAGTACAGAGAGGTCCTTGATGAAAACCTGCTCCAGAGCTCTCAGGACTCAGACTGGGGCAAAGATTCAACGACCCTAAGCACACAGCCAAGACAATGCAGGAGTGGCTTCGGGACAAGTCTCTGAATGTCCTTGGGTGGCCCATCCAGAGCCTGAACTCCCTAAACAGCGTCATACCCAAGCAGATTTGCTACCAAAGGTGCTTCTACAAAGTACTGAGTAAAGTCTGAATACTTATGTAAATGTGATATTTCAGTTTAATTTTTTTTATAAATGTGTAAATAAAATGTTTTGCTTTGTCATTATGGGGTATTGTGTGTAGGTAGATGAGGATTTTTATTTATTTATTCCATTTTAGAATAAGGCTGTAACGTAACAAAACGTGGAAAAAGTCAAGGGGTCTGAATACTTTCCAAATGCACTGTATATTATTTAGTATATGTAAAGACAACATTACATTAAGATGGGTGACAATGTTAGCCTATCACTTGTGAATTATGTATTATCACTTGTGAATGATGCCCAGCCTGTGCAGTAAGCCAAGAAACAACGCAAGGCTTTTTTTGCAACTTTTTCAAATCATAGTCGCACTCCTCATGTAGTCTAGCACACAGGCATATGTTTGATGAGGTTTGTACCACAACTAAAGTGGACAAATAACTTCTTCAAATTAAGTACATTAATCCGCATTACAACCAGAGTAGAGCCTTACTGACATACATGGGAAATGTGTGAGATTTGGGGAAGTTTGGAGAAAATAATTTTAACTATAAAAATGCACCTTTATAATAAAGCATTACATTAATAATCGCATATGAGGTCAGTGTTTTCTTGCTAATTGCATTTTGGAACATTTGCGCTTATAGCCTACTGCTGTGTGAGCATTACTGTGCTTATAATATGAAGAAATAGCCTAATAGTGTATCAACATTATAAGCTAAACATTTTGATTTGTTGCGTTTGCTTCATTGCTTTGAAAAGGTTTTTTGATGCGATTGGTTGTATTAATTTGGGATCTATCGTATCCTACAACTCTCGCAGAGCAAGTTTGGAATATTTATTTTCTTGCACAGAAGGACACGTTGACCAATATAATAGGTCAACTTTTGCACTATGGGGGATATTAGATTGACATAGGCTAGTGTTTTTGCTGTTCTATAGGTCAACTCATCTTGTTGGCTGATGAAAAGGAAATGTGGACAGTTCTTCCAATACGCGCTCAGTTGCGTCCCAGATATTTGTCTTCACTTAGCCAACTTCTTAACTGAGATGCCTGTGAGAAGGAACCGATCCCGTTATGGGCATTGGCTAATAAGAAATTACATATCTGAGAGAGCCATGTGAGTGGGAAGTGCTTCAGAGCACCGCAGCCAGGAGAAGGGCATTATACTTATTATATTCAGCCCAAGGGCACAACGGCCAATTTGGCCGCAAAAGACATGGATTTTTTTGCGGGCATTATTACCACACAATCGGGATGCCACCGGGAAATTCAAAGCCGGGTGAGAATATTATCAAGTGCTTGTCAAATTGTGAATGAGAGACTGATGAAGTGTGTGCAGCCTGCATAATAAATAAATCAGAGCTCATTCCTTTCATGAAACTTTTTTCAAATCATCATTAGAGTCGCATCATGCAGCCTAAAGTTGTATTAATAACTCAAAATGAAGCATATAGGAGAACCTGTTTGTTTGTTATCCTCTCAACATAAAGTAGAGGCATGTGCACACTTCCTTTGGAGAAACTATGCTTTCTATTTTATTCAGCAATGCAATTGCATGGAATTCAATCATACTATAAAATAATACAAAATAATACAATGGAATTCTAAGCAAATCTTGTCTGCTAAATGAACTAGTACAGCCCACAACCATATGGCCAGATCGGGATTTATTATACTTTTTAAAATGCAGATGTTCCTAAGGTCTGAATCAGTGGCTTGTAGGCTATGTGTGAAAAGCCAGGATGTGCTAAACTTGTTTACGTTAATTAACGGTCAATTACCGTGAGACCAGCAGTTATTTGCTTGACAATCACCTGCTGACAAAATGTCATGACTGCCACAGCCCTCGGTACTACTAACATATGTCCAGAGTGCATAAGAGGAGATTACCATGAGTCAATGGTCATGTTGAATTTTACTGTGGTCATGACTCATGAATGCCAGTGTGGCAGCTACTACAGGCCTAGTTGTGAGGTATGGGGTCCACTCACAAACCAATAATTCACAAAATGGGAGAAACACCCAACTGAAACTCCGCATGCATAATTCATCAAAAATATACTATGTCTACAATGCAAAACCCAAAACAATGTATGCAGAGCAGAATTAGGACTATACTCGCTATCAAAATCCAGAAAAGGGACGTTAAATTTCACAACCACCTAAAAAGAAGCGATGCCCACACATTCCACCAAAAAGCCCTCACCTACAGAGAGATTAACCTAGAGAGGAGTCCCCTCAGCCAGCTGACTCTGGGGCTTTGTTCACAAACAGAAACAGACCCCACAGAGCCCCAGGCCAGCAACACAATTAAACCCAACCAAATTCTGAGAAAGCAAAAATATAGCTATTTGACACACTGGAAAGAATTAACAAAAAAAGTGAGCAAACTAGAGTGCTATTTGGCCGTAAAAAGAATACCTGACCACTGTGACTGATCAAAAATGAAGGAAAGCTTTGACTATGTACAGTCTCAGTGAACATAGCCTTGAACACATATCTGTCACGACTCCTGCTGAAGTCAGCCCCTCTCCTTGTTGGGGCGGCGCTCGGCGGTCGACGTCACCGGTCTTCTAGCCATCGCCACACCACCTTTCATTTTCCATTTGTTTTGTCTTGTTTTCCCACACACTTGTTTTACATCCCCTCATCACTCTATGTGTATATTGTCCTCTGTTCCCCCCATGTCTGTGTGTGTAATTGTTTGTTACGTGTCATGTGTGACGTTTCATGCTGGTTTTTCAATGAGTCTTTGGGTTTGGAACCCATGGTATTGTATGCTGTACATTATTTGTGTGACGAGTGCGCTATTTGCGTTTGCCTTTGGTGGGTGTGTCGTTACGCAGTTGTATGCCTGTTCACTCATCTCTGCTCTCCTGCACCTGACTTCAGTTAACCAGTTGCACACACTGCTGACAGTAGACAGACCTGGCTCTCAAGAGAAGACATGCTATGTGCACACTGCCCACAAAATGAGGTGGAAACTGAGCTGCACTTCCTAACCTCCTGCCAGATGTTTGACCATATTAGAGACACATATTTCCCTCAGATTACACAGACCCACAAAGAATTTGAAAACAAATCCAATTTTGATAAACTCCCATATCTATTGGATAAATACCACAGTGTGCCATCACAGCAGCAACATGTGTGACCTGTTGCCACAAGAAAAGGGCAACCTTGTTGGCTTCTTTTCCTTCACTCTGCGGTTCAACTCATCCCAAACCATCTCAATTTGGTTGAGGTCAGGTGATTGTGGAGGCCAGGTCATCTGATGCAGCACTCCATCACTCTCCTTCTTGGTCAAATAGCCAAGTGGGATGGCGTATCACTGCAGAATGCTGTGGTAGCTCTGCTGGTTAAGTGTGCCTTGAATTCTAAATAAATCACTGACAGTGTCACCAGTAAAGCACCCCCACACCTTCACACCTCCTCGTCCATTTTTCACGGTGGGAACCACACACGTGGAGATCATCCGTTCACCTACTCTGTGTCTCACAAAGACATGGCGGTTGGAACCAAAAATCTCAAATTTTGACTCATCAGACCAAAGGACAGATTTCCACCAGTCTAATGACCATTGCTCGTGTTTCTTGGCCCAAGCAAGTCTCTTCTTCTTATTGGTGTCAGCCTCTAAACAGTTGATGAGATGTGTCTGTAATTTCTAAAGCTGGTAACTTATCCTCTGCAGCAGAGGTAACTCTGGGTCTTCTTTTCCTGTGGCGGTCCTCATGAGAGCCAGTTTCACACACACACACACACACTTGAGAACAAACACACACACACACAGATATGAACATATGCTGTTGACTACATAGTTGTTGACAGCACTCCCAAATGGCCTGTCCTATCGCACCATTTCCCCAAACATGAGAAGAGATAAGAGTGAGAGAAAATGAACAACGTCTCATGAACAACGTCTTCATTTAGGAGAATGAAGGCTTAATACTGCAACACAGCTTTCAAAAACCAGCTGGGGTCTGCACTGAGGGTGTTTATATTGTTGTGTTCGTGTGTGTGTGTGTGTGTGTGTGTGTGTTCGTGTGTGTGTTCGTGTGTGTGTTCGTGTGTGTGTTCGTGTGTGTGTTCGTGTGTGTGTTCGTGTGTGTTCGTGTGTGTGTGTGTGTGTGTGTGTGTGTGTGTGTGTGTGTGTGTGTGTGTGTTCGATTTGGGAAATATATGGGAGGAAGCAGAACAGTAATAAAGCTGCTCTACAGGAATCACTGCTAATGACCTGAGAGAAACAATTACCACTAAGACAATACGCTTTGCTGGAGAGAGTGAGAGAGTGAGAGAGTGAGAGAGTGAGAGAGTGAGAGAGTGAGAGAGAGAGAGAGTGAGAGAGTGAGAGAGAGCGAGAGAGAGCGAGAGAGTGAGAGAGTGAGAGAGTGAGAGAGTGAGAGAGAGAGAGAGTGAGAGAGTGAGAGAGAGCGAGAGAGCGCGAGAGATCGAGAGATCGAGAGATCGAGAGATCGAGAGAGAGAGCGCGAGAGAGCGGGCGAGAGTGAGAGTGAGAAAGAGAGATTTCAGGTATTCTACAGGCTTGGGACCAAAAAAGACCAAGGTATTGATTCCCTATAAACAGTTCACAGAAGCCTTGGATTACACAAAAATATTTTGAAGGAAGAAAAGACTACAATATCTGTTTCCATTGAATCACTATGCGAACATGCACACAACTGAGACGGACTGGACATCAAAGAGTTACAATGCTGGATATCATTTCTTATTGTGTGGTTGACATTGTCAAAAATGTCTGAAAAACTCTAAGCTGAATATAGACAAGTGAGGATGGAAACCCTACAGAGGATGTCTATAGTTGCCATGGTAGAACGATCTCAAACCATTCTAGTACACTACGGGTGCGAGAGCACATGAGTAATATGATGCATGTGACATCAATAACAGTGGGACATCATTAGCAGAATGGACAGAATGTGAGAGATATATACGGGTAGAAAGACCTTGGAAGGGAAAGAGCGAACCTAGGAAGAGAAATAGACATGTAGCCTTAATGTGGAGAGTCAAACATATGTTAGACATTAAAGAGATTTGCATGTTTAATCTCAGAGAGAAAAAGAGAGAGCAGAGAGAGACGAAGACAAAGACAGAGAGTGAGAGAGAGTGAGAGAGACAAAGACAGAGACAGAGAGCGAGAGAGAGACAAAGACAGAGACAGAGAGCGAGAGAGAGCGCGAGAGAGACAAAGACAGAGACATAGACAGAGAGAGAGAGAGAGAGACAAAGACTGAGGCAGAGAGCAAGAGAGAGAGACAAAGACAGAGAAAGAGAGCGAGAGAGACAAAGACAGAGACAGAGAGCAAGAGCGAGAGCGACAAAGACAGAGACACAGAGCAAGAGAGAGAGTGAGAGAGAGACAAAGACAGAGACAGAGAGCGAGAGAGAGCACGAGAGAGACAAAGACAGAGACAGAGAACGAGAGAGAGAGAGAGAGAGACAAAGACTGAGGCAGAGAGCAAGAGAGAGAGCAAGAGAGAGAGACAAAGACAGAGACAGAGAGCGAGAGAGACAAAGACAGAGACAGAGAGCAAGAGCGAGAGCGACAAAGACAGACACAGAGCAAGAGAGAGAGTGAGAGAGAGACAAAGACAGAGACAGAGAGCGAGAGAGAGCACGAGAGAGACAAAGACAGAGACAGAGAACGAGAGAGAGCGCGAGAGAGACAAAGAATGAGACAGAGACAGAGAACGAGAGAGAGCGAGAGCAAGACAAAGACAGAGAGCGAGAGTGCGAGAGAGAGAGAGACAAAAACAGAGACAGAGAGCGAGAGTGCGAGAGATAGAGAGAGACAAAGACAAAGAGTGAGAGAGCATGAGAGAGAGACAAAGACAGAGACAGCGAGCGAGACAGCATGAGAGAGAGACAGACAGAGAGTGAGAGAGAGAGAAACAAAGACAGAGACAGAGAACGAGAGAGCAAGAGAGTGACAAAGACAGAGAGTGAGAGAGAGACAAAGACAGAAACAGAGAACGAGAGAGCAAGAGATAGAGAGACAAAGACAGAGAGTGAGAGAGAGCGAGAGAGACAATGACAAAGAGTGAGAGAGAGCAAGAGAGGACAAGAGAGAGAAAGACAGAGACCGAAAGTGAGAGACAATGACAGAGGGCGAAAAAGAGAGAGAGAGAGAGAGAGAGACCTGGGCCCTGACAGTAAATCTCAGTAAGACCAAAATAATGGTGTTCCAAAAAAGGTCCAGTCACCAGGACCACAAATACAAATTCCATCTAGACACTGTTGCCCTAGAGCACACAAAAAACTATACATACCTTGGCCTAAACATCAGCGCCACAGGTAACTTCCACAAAGCTGTGAACGATCTGAGAGGCAAGGCAAGAAGGGCATTCTATGCCATCAAAAGGAACATAAATTTCAACATACCAATTAGGATTTGGCTAAAAATACTTGAATCAGTCATATAGCCCATTGCCCTTTATGGTTGTGAGGTCTGGGGTCCGCTCACCAACCAAGACTTCACAAAATGGGACAAACACCAAATTGAGACTCTGCACGCAGAATTCTGCAAAAATATCCTCCGTGTACAACGTAGAACATCAAATAATGCATGCAGAGCAGAATTAGGCCGATACCCACTAATTATCAAAATCCAGAAAAGAGCTGTTAAATTCTATAACCACCTAAAAGGAAGTGATTCCCAAACCTTCCACAAACAAAGCCATCACCTACAGAGAGATGAACCTGGAGAAGAGTCCCCTAAGCAAGCTGGTCCTGGGGCTCTGTTCACAAACACACCCTACAGAGCCCCATGACAGCAGCACAATTAAACCCAACCAAATCATGAGAAAACAAAAAGATAATTACTTGACACATTGGAAAGAATTAACAAAAAAACAGAGCAAACTAGAATGCTATTTGGCCCTACACAGAGAGTACACAGCGGCAGAATACCTGACCACTGTGACTGACCCAAAATTAAGGAAAGCTTTGACTATGTACAGACTCAGCGAGCATAGCCTTGCTATTGAGAAAGGCCGCCGTAGGCAGACATGGCTCTCAAGAGAAGACAGGCTATGTGCTCACTGCCCACAAAATGAGGTGGAAACTGAGCTGCACTTCCTAACCTTCTGCCCAATGTATGACCATATTAGAGAGACATATTTCCCTCAGATTACACAGATCCACAAAGAATTCGAAAACAAATCCAATTTTGAAAAACTCCCATATCTACTGGGTGAAATTCCACAGTGTGCCATCAGAGCAGCAAAATTTGTGACCTGTTGCCACGAGAAAAGGGCAACCAGTGAAGAACACGCGCCATTGTAAATACAACCCATATATATGCTTATTTATTTTATCTTGTGTCCTTTACCATTTGTACATTGTAAAAACACTGTATATATATATATATAATATGACATTTGTAATGTCTTTATTGTTTTGAAACTTCTGTATGTGTGATGTCTACTGTTAATTTTTATTGTTTATTTCACTTTATATATTATCTACCTTACTTGCTTTGGCAATGTTAACACATGTTACCCATGCCAATAAAGCCCCTTGAATTGAATTGAATTGAATTGAATTGAGAGAGAGAGAGAGAGAGAGAGAGAGAGAGAGAGAGAGAGAGAGAAAGACAGAGAGAGAGAGAGCGAGAGACAAAGACAGAGACAGAGATCGAGAAAGGGTGAGAGAGAGACAAAGACAGCGAGAGAGACAAACAGCGAGAGAGACCGAGGGAAAGCGAGACAAAGACAAAGAGAGAGAGCGAGAGAGAGAGACAAATACAATGACAAAGAGAGAGAGCGAGAGAGAGAGCGAGAAAGAGAGAGACAAAGACAATGACAAAGAGAGAGAGCGAGAGAGTGAGAGAGTGAGAGAGAGAGAGAGAGAGAGCGAGACAAAGACAAAGAGAGAGAGAGCGCGAGAGAGAGCAGGGTTGCTTTTTTGCTAAGCTCTCTCAGATCAAAGCCAAGTATGTCTGTCTAGAAACATCCTTTTCTCTTTCACACCCCCTTACACTGAAAACCCATCTGGCTCAGTGTTCTGCTTTTGGGATTCACACTGCACCACTAAAACAGGCTCCTAACACTGGGAGTGGCAAAGAAAATAGAGATAGAAATAGAGATGACCATGATATTGGCATGATACAAAGGGACAGGGTTGTATGGGCCCTATCTATAGACTGAAACATCCCTTCCTGGCCCCTAGATAAAACCCCGTCCAGGCCCCTAGATAAAACCCCTCCTGGCCCCTAAATAAAACCCATTCCTGGCCCCTAGATACTGTATGATAGATGCATGACACTCTGTACGTGGAGTCGAGTCGAGCTCTCCCCCCACAGTTGAGCTGTAGTGTTAATTAAACTGGGTCAAGAAGCGAAGCCAGCTAGCAGACGTTGCCACTGTTTCCCTTTTCGTTTCCAGCCTTTTAATCAGTCTACAGCAGTCAGATCATGACATGAACCAGTCCCGGTCTTAAGTGTTTCATACTGAGCTTACCAAAGACCCCTCAATAATTAACACGGACTCCATCAGGCTTCTAATGGCCAGCCTGTCATAGAGGACCAAGACTATTCAGAGTCATTCCACACAAAGGCTAAAGTACATACTTCTACCACACTGTTCGCTGTCCAGAGTGATGAAATTAAAAGTTTGTCCCATTATGACATTCCCCAACGGTAATACTCCTTAAAAAGCACTTCGCTTTGTCTCATTAGACCTAACGAAACGCCTTATCTGTGACTAGAATCACAATACAACTTGACTTCGCTCTTGGTGTTTTATAACCCAGAGAGAGCAAACAACCTTTGGTACAAGCTAAAAGTGTAAATTGGACATGTGTACAGTTATCTACTTATCCTCTTGCTTCCCTTATTCAAAATCTTCGTTATTCTAACAGCCTTGAGTGTAATATACCACATGAACATAGATAAACCATCAAACAGAATTGTATTGATAAATTGATTTGACTATGGACAATTGGAAAGCTATGAATGCACACACTCAATAACATGCATGTCAAACACAAAGAACATTTAAACATTCAAGAATAAACACACCCTAGAAAACATACATACACACCCTATGCACACACCAGGGTTTCATACACACACACACCTTATTCACACGCCAGGGTTTCACACACACCAGGATTTCATACACACACACACCTTATCCACACGCCAGGGTTTCACACACACCCTATGCACACACCAGGGTTTCATACACACACACACCTTATTCACACGCCAGGGTTTCACACACACCCTATGCACACACCAGGGTTTCATACACACACACACCTTATCCACACGCCAGGGTTTCACACACACCCTATGCACACACCAGGGTTTCATACACACACACACACACACACACACACACACACACACACACACACACACACAGGGTTTCATACACACACACACACACACACACACACACACACACACACACACACACACACACACACACACACACAACTTATGCACACACCAGGGTTTCATACACACACCCTATGTACACACCAGGGTTTCACACACCCTATGTAGACGCCAGGGTTTCATACACACACACACACACACCTTATGCACACACCAGGGTTTCACACACCCTATGTACACACCAGGGTTTCACACACCCTATGTACACACCAGGGTTTCACACACCCACACCCGGGTTTCACACACACACACACACACACACACACACACACACACACACACACACACACACACACACACACACAGATACACAGACAGACAGACAGACAGACAGACAGACAGACAGACAGACAGACAGACAGACAGACAGACAGACAGACAGACAGACAGACAGAGGCACACACACCCTGTCCCCCTGTATTTCAACATGAGGTGAGCTAGCTGCTTGATGGAAGTAAATCTTGTAGAGGGAAAAGGTTTTGGTTGGGTGAACTGAGCATTATTAAATCAGTCTAATCGATTAGTCTAAGTGCTACCTTCTTACTGTGTGCTTAGAATGTGGAATGAGGCACTTTTGTCTAGATGTGAGTATGTTGTGGGTGGGTGCCTGTGTGTGTGTGTGAGTGTGTGCGTAACCGAAAGGTTACTGGATCAAATCCCCAAACTGACAAGGTAAAAATCTGTCGTTCTGCCCCTGAACAAGGCAGTTAATCCAGTCTTCCCTGGTAGGCCGTCATTGAAAATAAGAATTTGTTCTTAACTCACTTGACTAGTTAAATAAAGGTTAAATAAAAAATTGACCATACGTTTGAGAAGTTTACCGGACCCATATACCAGATTAGGGCGTCCACCCACGGTGCTCACAATGACACTGGGTTGTCCACCCACGGTGCTCACAATGACACTGGGCGTCCAACCACGGTGCTCAGAATGACGCTGGGCGTCCACCCACGGTGCTCAGAATGACGCTGGGCGTCCACCCACGGTGCTAAGAATGACGCTGGGCGTCCACCCACGGTGCTCAGAATGAAACTGGGCGTTCACCCACGGTACTCAGAATGACACTGGGCGTCCACCCACAGTGCTCAGAATGACACTGGGCGTTCACCCACGGTGCTCAGAATGACACTGCTCAGAATGACGTCCACCCACGGTGCTCAGAATGACACTGGTTGCTCAGAATGACACTGTGCTTTCACCCACGGTGCTCAAAATGACACTGGGCGTTCACCCACGGTGCTCAGAATGACACTGGGTGTTCACCCACGGTGCTCAGAATGACACTGGGCGTCCACCCACGGTGCTCAGAATGACACTGGGCATTCACCCACGGTGCTCAGAATGACAATGAGCGTTCACCCACGGTGCTCAGAATGACACTGGGCGTTCACCCACGGTGCTCAGAATGACACTGGGCGTCCACCCACAGTGCTCAGAATGACACTGGGCGTTCACCCACGGTGCTCAGAATGACACTGGGCGTTCACCCACAGTGCTCAGAATGACACTGGGCGTCCACCCACGGTGCTCAGAATGACACTGGGCGTCCACCCACGTTGCTCAGAATGACACTGTGCTTTCACCCACGGTGCTCAAAATGACACTGGGCGTTCACCCACGGTGCTCAGAATGACACTGGGCGTTCACCCACGGTGCTCAGAATGACACTGGGCATTCACCCACGGTGCTCAGAATGACAATGAGCGTTCACCCACGGTGCTCAGAATGACACTGGGCGTTCACCCACGGTGCTCAGAATGACACTGGGCGTTCACCCACGGTGCTCAGAATGACAATGAGCGTTCACCCACGGTGCTCAGAATGACAATGAGCGTTCACCCATGGTGCTCAGAATGACACTGGGCGTCCACCCACGGTGCTCAGAATGACACTGGGCGTTCACCCACGGTGCTCAGAATGACACTGGGCATTCACCCACGGTGCTCAGAATGACACTGGGCGTCCACCCACGGTGCTCAGAATGACACTGGGCGTCCACCCACAGTGCTCAGAATGACACTGGGCGTCCACCCACGGTGCTCAGAATGGCACGGCGCTTCCACCCACGGTGCTCAGAATGACACTGGACGTTCACCCACGGTGCTCAGAATGACACTGGAGGTTCACCCACGGTGCTCAGAATGACACTGGGCGTTCACCCACGGTGCTCAGAATGACACTGGGCGTTCACCCACGGTGCTCAGAATGACATTGGGCGTTCACCCACAGTGCTCAGAAGGACTGAAATAACATTTACAGTGCCTTGCGAAAGTATTCGGCCCCCTTGAACATTGCGACCTTTTGCCACATTTCAGGCTTCAAACATAAAGATATAAAACCGTAATTTTTTGTGAAGAATCAACAAGTGGGACACAATCATGAAGTGGAACGACATTTATTGGATGTTTCAAACTTTTTTAACAAATCAAAAACTGAAAAATTGGGCGTGCAAAATACTTTCGCAAGGCACTGTATATTATGGTAAATCATCTTAACAGAACATGCAAGTTGAGGATGCAATGATGTGCTTCCTTACCGCGCACTTTGAAGATGTTAGAATAGCTGTCCACATGTATGTTTCCTCAGACAACAAGATGAGTAACAAACAGCAACATCACTAGCCTAATCATAGGAGGAGCGTGAGTGTCAGGTTTGGGGAAACACATTTTCACCATAAAAATGCACCTTCATATTAAAGCATTCTATGCATCATTACATTTGCAGACATATGTAGATTTGATATTCATAATTTAGGCTAATAATGTAAATCACTATTTTCAAAAAATACCGTTCAATGCATGGCTGAGCACGTACAGAACAGGCTATAGGCTATATCAGGTAAGTTTCTTCTTTCTTTGCACGGGAAAACACATTTCATGCAATTCTACTACACTTTATCTGACAGAAGACATTAGCAGAATATTTTTTAGTAGCCTACTCTGCTGACATTGACAACAAACAGATCAATAAAAACGACCTTGTCTGTATAATAGGCCCATGAGAAGGGGAAGGGGAGACATACAGAATATGACATCCATTTAAACTGGAGGAGGACATGAAAAGGGGAAGCTAATGATCCTCTGTGGCCAAGTCATGCTTTAGGAGCCTATTTTGAATGATTAGATTTATTTCAGTTTAGACAGGAGTAGGCTAATTAGGCTATATAATCTTGGCAATTTAATTCAATTTACTTAGGGAAAGCTTAGCTTCCCCTAGACTTATGGATGCGCCGCCTATGAGTCTATGCCAATCTACTATCCCCCATAGTAGAAAAGTTTACCTTGTCGAGAAAGAAATAGCCCAAACAGACTCTGGGACAGTTGTGGGACGACTAACTGAAGGTTATGTAGTGCTTCATTCGGGTAGCCGGAAAGTAGAGCATTGCAGTAGTCTAACCTAGAAGTGACAAAAGCATGGATGAATTTTTCTGCATCATTTTTGGACAGAAAGTTTCTGATTTTTGCTATATTACGTAGATGGAAAAAAGCTGTCGTTGAAAAGTTATTGATATCTTTGTCAAAAGAGAGATCAGGGTCCAGAGTATAGGGTGTGTGAAACCCTGGTGTGTGCATAGGGTGTATGAAACCCTGTTGTGTGCATAGGGTGTGTGAAGCCCTGGTGTGTGCATAGGGTACATGAAACCCTGGTGTGTTCATAAGGTGTATGAAACCCTGGTGTGTGCATAGGGTGTATGAAATCATGGTGTGTACATAGGGTGTATGAAACTCTGGTGTGTGCATAGGGTGTATGAAACCCTGGTGTGTGCATAGGGTGTGTGAAACCCCGATGTGTGCATAGGGTGTATGAAACCCTGGTGTGTGCATAGGGTGTGTGAAACCCTGGTGTGTGCATAGGGTGTGTGAAACCCTGGTGTGTGCATAGGGTGTATGAAACCCTGGTGTGTTCATAGGGTGTATGAAACCCTGGTGTGTGCATAGGGTGTATGAAACCCTGGTGTGTACATAGGTTGTGTGTGAAACGCTGGTGTGTGCATAGGGTGAGTGAAACCCTGGTGTGTCCATAGGGTGTGTGTGTGTGTGTGTGTGTGTAGAGGGTGCATAAGAGAGTCATGACTTCTGGGACCACAGACCAGTGGCCAAACAAGCCACAAACACACGCATGTACGTACCACATGCACGCAGGCACCATACACACACCCACACACAACACAAATACACACACACATTTGAAAACAAACACAAGTACATTTTATTCTAACTGCCCTGCATGGTACCGTACTACATGTTGAACTGTCTACTGAGATTCCATAAAGCACAGCTCTGGCGGCAGATACATTACTTCCTCCTTATAAATGATCAAATAGTCTTCCATCCTAAGAAAGACCCATAACTTCCCACCCGCTGACTGACGGCAGCAGAGACAAAATACTGGGGATCAAAGGTCCATGCAGAGAGACAGTCCTGGGGGTCCAAGGTCCACACAGGGAGACAGTCCTGGGGGTCCAAGGTCCACACAGAGAGACTGTCCTGGGGTCAAAGATCCACACAGAGAGACAGTCCTGGGGGTCCAAAGTCCACACAGAGAGACAGTCCTGGGTGTCAAAGGTCCACACAGAGAGACAGTCCTGGGGTCAAAGGTCCACACAGAGAGACAGTCCTGGGGTCAAAGGTCCACACATAGAGACAGTCCTGGGGGTCAAAGATCCACACAGAGAGACAGTCCTGGGGTCAAAGATCCACACAGAGAGACAGTCCTGGGGGTCCAAGGTCCACACAGAGAGACAGTCCTGGGTGTCAAAGGTCCACACAGAGAGACAGTCCTGGGGTCAAAGGTCCACACAGAGAGACAGTCCTGGGGTCAAAGGTCCACACATAGAGACAGTCCTGGGGGTCAAAGGTCCACACAGAGAGACAGTCCCGAGGTTCAAAGGTCCAAACAGAGAGACATACATTTGCTGATGTCATGGATAATGGGCTAGGGGTTGGAGTGGGGGTGGATTGGTACACTTTTAGAAAAACTAATTGCTATCTAGAACCTAAAAAGGATATTTGACTGTCCCCATAGGATAACCATTGGAAGAACCCTTTTTGGTTCAATGTAGAACCCTTTCCACTGAGGGTTTTACAAGGAACCAAAAAGGATTCTACCTAGAACCAAAAAGGGTTCTCAGCCAAAGAACCCTTTTGGAAGCCTTTTTAGTGTAGAGGGAGCGTGGGCAGGGGCTTGAACATGACTTTCTTCCAGGAGCACAGGAGTGGGATTTGAACATGTACACATTGGGGTCATTATGGTTCACCAAGCATCGGACCCAGGCCCCTCCTCAGTGCCCCAATAGCAAGCATCGTTACCGTGCTTCTGTTTTGGAAGTTTTCGAAGCATGATGGACAGGTGATATACAGCACTGGAAATAGAGACAAAACACAGCTACAGTAGGCCGATATTTAAGTGGCACAACATCTTATTCAGACTGTTTATTTCCAACTATTACTTTACTTTCAAATCTGAAAGCAAATAATGTCTGAGAACGGGCCCTTTCATTTCAGATGCCTAGTGGGAGCCATGCCAACGGGAAATAAACGTCTGAGAGTGAAAACAAACGACTGAGGTCTTAATTGCGAGCGTGTGTTCTTTGCTTGCCTAGTTAGTGAAATAATGTCTTAATTGTAATTTCATGCGTGTAGCGTTTGATTAATTTAGACATGAAGGTGATAGCTTTCCAAGGCTCCTGGAGTAGGCTGAAGTGTGTTTACACACCAAAGTACACGAAAGTTAGAGACTGTCAGGAGGTGGATCAGGCGCAGGAGAGCAGAGATGAGTCTACAAGGTATTTAATTCCACGACAGCACCAGTATACAGACAATACTCACGGTGCGGAGAAATACCAGTCACTCGAAAATAACGGTCGTAAATACATGACCCGGCAAACAATAACCAGCCGACAAGAACCGACATGAACAATATATAAACACGCACACTAACATGTGGGAAACAGAGGGTTAAATAATGAACATGTAATTGGGGAATAGAAACCAGGTGTGTAGAAAACAAAGACAAAACCAATGGAAAATGAAAAGTGGATCTGCGATGGCTAAAAGATCAGTGACGTCGACCACCGAACGCCGCCCAAACATGGAGAGGGACCGACTTCGGCGGAAGTCGTGACAGAGACGTTTCCATGATTACATGTCCTCTATACAACACTCTTCACATACCCTAGCTAAGTTCACACCTGTATGACTCTCACTTCACTGACTTTCAAATAACATTTCTCATTTGCACCTACTTATTTAGGTTATAAGAACATGGACGTGTAGAGGAAGGCAAGAGAGAGTGAGTGAAAGAGATGAAGGAATAGGCTACTCCAATGAGACGAGGAGAAAGACTGATATAGTGAGATATAATGTGGTTAATTAAACCTCCATCCAAAACAGAAAAATTGTGCATTGTTAAATGTGAGCACCACACATAGTGCGGTAAAGCATCCTTCACTCAAAGCATTTTACGAAGAGATTGCTCTGACTCAGAAATGACACTGTTGTGAGTGTTCTCGGAAAACAAACAGAGAGAACATAACATGCATTGTGACTCGTGTCAGTATCACGCAACATGGCTAATTGAATGTGATGACCACTAGTTTTCCAAAAGTCAAGACAATTGAAACAATTCCTCTCACAATCTAAATTATTAATCTGGGTTGGTAATGAAGTACAACATTTGTTCTGTGCAGCAGTCAAGAAATCTGCAGGAGAGGCTTCAGCCCAACCTATTCATTTATTTGATTTAACCCTGATGAATGCAGTATACAGATTACTGATAAGCCTACAGCGAAAAGGCCTAACACACATGTCAAAGTGATTTTTCTATTTTTAACTACAGTGCATTCAGAAAGTGTTGTTACCTTTTCTCATCAACCTACACACAATACCTCATAATGACAAAGGTTTTTAGACATTTTTGATATTTTTTTTTTAAATGGAAATATCACATTTCAATAAGTATTCAGATCCTTTACTCAGTACTTTCTTGAAGCACCTTTGGCAGCGGTTACAGCATCGAGTCTTCTAGGGTGTGAAGCTAAAAGCTTGGCACACCTGTATTTGGGGAGTATCTCCCATTCTTCTCTGCAGATCCTCTCAAGCTATGGCAGGTTGAATGGGGAACATTGCTGCAAAGCTATTTTCAGGTCTCTCCAGAGATGTTCGATCGGGTTCAAGTCCAGGCTCTGGCTGACCCACTCAAGGACATTCAGAGTCTTGTCCCAAAGCCACTCCTGTGTTGTCTTGGCTGTGTGCTTAGTGTCATTCTCCTGTTGGAAGGTGAACCTTCGCCCCAGTCTGAGGTCTTGAGCGCTCTGGAGCAGGTTTTCATCAATGATCCCTCTGTACTTTACTCCGTTCATCTTTGTCTCGATCCTGACTAGTCTCCCAGTCCCTACCGCTGAAAGACATTCCCACAGCATGATGCTGCCACCACCATGCTTCACCATAGGGATGGTGTCAGGTTTCCTCCAGATGTGACGCTTGGCATTCAGGCCAAAGAGTTCAATCTTTGTTTCATCTGTGACGACCCTCCCACTCTGTCTGCCGTATTCTGTCTTTGTTCTTGTTTCCTTATTAGGATGCCGGTGGGCGGAGTTGGGGAGGGTCGTCAGCTACATGGGAAACACCTGGGCCAGGTGTGTCCCAGGATAAATAGACCTCTTCCACATTCATGGAGGAGACTCTCTCCATGCAGACACCTTTGTAGATTGTGTTGTGGTTCTTTGTGGCCTTTTGTTTGTTTGCATTGGCACCTTTCAACACCCTGCATTATCACATTCATGCATGCAAAACACTCACTTACACTACTGATTACTGATTACACACACCATTGTATATTTTCCTTAGGTGCTTTGGTTAATAAATATATATTTTGTTACTCCTTATCTTCACGTTGTCTCCCTTTGTTACGGGCTTTGAGCCGGTTCATGACACATCAGACCAGAGAATCTTGTTTCTCATGGTCTGGGTCCTTTAGGTGCCTTTTGGCAAGTGGGCTGTCATGTTCCTTTTACTGAGGAGTGGCTTCCGTCTGGCCACTCTACAATAAAAGCCTGATTGGTGGAGTGCTGTAGAGATGGTTGTCCTTCTGAAAGGTTCTCCCATCTCCACAGTGGAACTCTGGAGCTCTGTCAGACTGACCATCGGGTTCTTGATCATCTCCCTGACCAAGGCCCTTCTCCCCCAACAGTTTGGCCAGGCAGCCAGCTCTTGGAAGAGTTTTTTTTGTGGTTCCAAACTTCTTCCATTTAAGAATGATGGAGGTCACTGTGTTCTTGGGGACCTTCAATGGGGCAGAAATGTTTTGGTGCCCTTCCCCAGATCTGTGCCTCGACACAATCCTGTCTCGGAGCTCTACGGACAATTCCTTCAACCTCATGAATTGGTTTTGCTCTGATATGCACTGTCAACTGATGGACCTTATATAGACAGAATTTACCACAGGTGGACTCCAACCAAGTTGTAGAAACATCTCAAGGATGATCAATGGAAACAGGATGCACCTGAGCTGAAATTCGAGTCTTATAGCTAAGGGTCTGAATACTTATGTAAATAAGGTTTTCTGTTTTTTAGATTTAATACATTTGCAAACATTTCTAAAAACCTGTTTTTGCTTTGTCATTATGGGGTATTGTGTGTAGATTGCTGAGGATTTTTATTTGTTTAATCCATTTTAGAAAAAGGCTGTAATGTAACAAAATGTGGAAAAAGTCAAGGGGTCTGAATACTTTCATAAACACAAATGAGACAGCAATTTTGAAGAATTAAACAATCACAGCAAACAGTGAACGTTCCTACAACTTTACGTTCCAATGGGGTCCCAATTTGGTTTCCAACTAGCTTGACAAGATCCCATGAATATTTAAAAAAATGTCCCGGGTTAATATATGACAGACATTAGTAGAAATACATGCCATAATGGTTCTAAGAACATTTGGAGAATGTTTGTTTTTGACATTTTTAGAATATGTTAATCAAACGCTCATTGAGAACATTATAGCCATGTCATGGGAACAACCGAGGGAACCTCTGTCAAACCTTCTGGGGAACTTTTAGAAAACTTTATGATATTACAACATTCTCAAAATATCCCTGCAAACATTCTGAGAGTTTAGGGTAAACAGAAATTGTTATCTGGGTTTAGACTACAACCAAGTCCACAACAAAATGCACAACACAACAACAATGCAGAATTCTCACCAGCTATTCCACAACTGTTTACAATAATTGACAAATTGTCTATTTCTTGGACACTCTTCTCCCCTGAACTGATCAGTCTGTCTAAGGTTAACTTAAACTGTCGAGGCCATCCACTCCAAATACCAACTCAGTAAGAGCGCCACCTATAGATAACACTGAGTATAGAAGTACATTTGTATATGAACAGTGTAAAAATAGCACATGAGAATGATAAATAGACACCGGAGCTGTTGTATAAGACTATTCTGCAGTTCCATTTCCTCACCCTAGGAGCTGAAGCTACATAACTGCTACTGTGACACTCAAATGGATTCTTTGGCGGTCTCTCCCTTCCATGCACTTTGCATAAGATGGAGCATTAAAATTGGCATTGGAAGGCTTCATATCCATGGAGCATGATGAGAGAGAGAGAGAGAGAGAGAGAGGGAGAGAAACCAAAGTAGAGACAGAGAAGGGGGAGAGTGGGAGACAGTGACTGAATAAAAGGAGAGCATTTCACACTTCTTGTGCAACTCCAGAGGGCATGAAGACAATTCAGTAATGAATAACACACTCACTATCTGAGTCTCTCTCCTACAGATGGAGAGGAAACAGAGAGGATGAGAAAGGTGCCAAGAAAGAACCTCTCCCAAAAGAGGGACAGAGGAAGAAGGGATACAAAGAGGAGAGGAAACAGAGAGGATGAGAAAGGTGCCAAGAAAGAACCTCTCCCAGAAGAGGACAGAGGAAGAAGGGATACAAATATGAGAGGAAACAGAGAGGATGAGAAAGGTGCCAAGAAAGAACCTCTCCCAAAAGAGGGACAGAGGAAGAAGGGATACAAAGAGGAGAGGAAACAGAGAGGATGAGAAAGGTGCCAAGAAAGAACCTCTCCCAGAAGAGGGACAGAGGAAGAAGGGATACAAAGAGGAGAGGTAACAGAGAGGATGAGAAAGAAAGGTCCCAGAAGAGGACAGAGGAAGAAGGGATACAAAGAGGAAACAGAACCTCTCCCAGAAGAGGACAGAGGAAGAAGGGATACAAAGAGGAGAGGAAAGCGCTGAAATCTTAAATATAGAAAGAGGAAGAATATAATAGCAAAAGCAGATTAAAGCGGACAGGTATTCAGTTTCAGGGCAACTGTCTTTTTGTATGTCACACCTTTAACTTTCAGCAAAAAGTCATCTGTAACGATAAGCCAAAGAATATGCCAAAAAGCGTGAGATTAAAATATTGTGATTGCTCAAGAGAGGGCTGTCCAGCAGCTCACATTAATGGGTGTTTCCTCTCTAGACTATATCATTTCAGTCACCAATTCAGCAAACACTTATTTCCCTCCATAATGGAGACATTATTCTCTTGGGGGCCGACACTTGACCAATTGCTTGTCATCTGGAAGGTCGAGAGGAAACTCTGTTATAATGGGGGATTTAATTACTTGTTGAAAACACCTGCCAGAGAACTTGATTCATTGCCAGTATGTCTCGGGAATGAATCATGGCACAGACTCACTGAATTACCATCGCACGCTGGCTCCATGAGTGTCCATCGCTTTATTTTCACTGTTCACATCCACCCTGGCAGACATTCATCCTTATTCTGAATGATCTGTAAATCCATGTGGGCAAGGGTGCTGACAAAGAGAACAATTGGGTTAGAAGACGTACCATGATAGGCCAATAACAGCACCAATCAAACACCAGGGCATTTAATCTGTCACACCAAGTAACCTGCTGTCCTTTAAAAGGATCAGGTGACCTACAGTTGATCCAGTAGCATCACCGTGAGGTTAAAACCCCTGACATCCCCCAGATGATCAATCTTTAATCGATCGGTTTGTATCTGTGTGTCAACTACCTATTCCACATCATCCACTCTGCTACTCTCCCAGGCTGTGAAAGGGCACATGGTGGGCTGTTACCGTAGCAACACATGGTGAGATTGGTAATGGCTTTTTGATTAACTGTGCCGACCAATCAACACTTGGCCATGGTGTGTCAGCAGGTTGGATTGTGAGTGTGACATTTAGAGGTGTGACTGTGGCTGTGACATGATGGGACTATTGGAATCTGAGGGAATGTGAAGTGACAAATGAGTTATCTACATTAAGCACTAGTATACAGAAGAGCTGTATTCTAGTGAATGACTTCCAAAGAAGCACAACCAATATTTCTAATCACAACCACTAACCATTGTTTCATCATGAGCAAAGAGTATCAAGTAGTGAATCCCAAAAGCCATCTACAACCACTGAGAAAGAACCTCCATGGACAACATAACAGCAGTTACAACCTCCATCTCTCAGCACTGAAAAGTCCCAACAGCACTGATTTCTGAATAGACATCGTGGCCAAGTATAATGGCACCCTTGCAAATTTCTTAAATAATTCCCTATTTGTTCTAAAATATGTTGAAAGAAGGTGAAGGTGCTTGTGTGGGGGAGAGATATGAGGTCCAAGAGTTTGGCTGTAGCATCAAAGGGCCTCATATGGGGACAGCCACACAGAACCAGAGACATACAGAACGTGTATGAACTTACACTGCCATTGTGACAACTCCTGAGATGGCTCAGACCCACAATCTAGTCCCATCAGTGATTAGAAAACCTCTCACATCAACACGCACACACACTTCCCCGATCTCTCTGTCAATGCCTTACACTGATGCACACAGAAACCATCAGTGATTACAATATCATCTATTTGAGCCATACACATGCAAATGCTTCACACAAACACATACACACACACACATTCATCTTGACTGGTTTAACATCATAGAGACACTTGGTTTGAGACTTTGATGTTGCGTGATTAAAAGAAGACTGGGGAGAACCAAGACAAGATGCCTGGTTATTAACAACCTGTAATATGTTGTGTATCAGATGCCTGGTTATTAACAACCTGTAATATGTTGTGTATCAAATGCCTGGTTATTAACAACCTGTAATATGTTGTGTATCAAATGCCTGGTTATGCCTGTTGTGTATCAAATGCCTGTTATTAACAACCTGTCATATGTTGTGTATCAGATGCCTGGTTATTAACAACCTGTAATATGTTGTGTATCAGATGCCTGGTTATTAACAACCTGTAATATGTTGTGTATCAGATGCCTGGTTATTAACAACCTGTAATATGTTGTGTATCAGATGCCTGGTTATTAACAACCTGTAATATGTTGTGTATCAAATGCCTGGTTATTAACAACCTGTAATATGTTGTGTATCAAATGCCTGGTTATTAACAACCTGTAATATGTTGTGTATCAAATGCCTGGTTATTAACAACCTGTAATATGTTGTGTATCAGATGCCTGGTTATTAACAACCTGTAATATGTTGTGTATCAGATGCCTGGTTATTAACAACCTGTAATATGTTGTGTATCAAATGCCTGGTTATTAACAACCTGTAATATGTTGTGTATCAAATGCCTGGTTATTAACAACCTGTATGTATGTTGTGTATCAAATGCCTGGTTATTAACAACCTGTCATATGTTGTGTATCAAATGCCTGGTTATTAACAACCTGTAATATGTTGTGTATCAAATGCCTGGTTATTAACAACCTGTAATATGTTGTGTATCAGATGCCTGGTTATTAACAACCTGTAATATGTTGTGTATCAGATGCCTGGTTATTAACAACCTGTAATATGTTGTGTATCAGATGCCTGGTTATTAACAACCTGTAATATGTTGTGTATCAGATGCCTGGTTATTAACAACCTGTAATATGTTGTGTATCAAATGCCTGGTTATTAACAACCTGTAATATGTTGTGTATCAAATGCCTGGTTATTAACAACCTGTAATATGTTGTGTATCAAATGCCTGGTTATTAACAACCTGTAATATGTTGTGTATCAAATGCCTGGTTATTAACAACCTGTAATATGTTGTGTATCAAATGCCTGGTTATTAACAACCTGTAATATGTTGTGTATCAAATGCCTGGTTATTAACAACCTGTAATATGTTGTGTATCAAATGCCTGGTTATTAACAACCTGTAATATGTTGTGTATCAAATGCCTGGTTATTAACAACCTGTCATATGTTGTGTATCAAATGCCTGGTTATTAACAACCTGTAATATGTTGTGTATCAAATGCCTGGTTATTAACAACCTGTAATATGTTGTGTATCAAATGCCTGGTTATTAACAACCTGTCATATGTTGTGTATCAAATGCCTGGTTATTAACAACCTGTCATATGTTGTGTATCAGATGCCTGGTTATTAACAACCTGTCATATGTTGTGTATCAAATGCCTGGTTATTAACAACCTGTAATATGTTGTGTATCAGATGCCTGGTTATTAACAACCTGTAATATGTTGTGTATCAAATGCCTGGTTATTAACAACCTGTCATATGTTGTGTATCAGATGCCTGGTTATTAACAACCTGTCATATGTTGTGTATCAAATGCCTGGTTAACAACCTGTAATATGTTGTGTATCAAATGCCTGGTTATTAACAACCTGTCATATGTTGTGTATCAGATGCCTGGTTATTAACAACCTGTCATATGTTGTGTATCAAATGCCTGGTTATTAACAACCTGTAATATGTTGTGTATCAAATGCCTGGTTATTAACAACCTGTCATATGTTGTGTATCAGATGCCTGGTTATTAACAACCTGTCATATGTTGTGTATCAAATGCCTGGTTATTAACAACCTGTCATAGGTTGTGTATCAAATGCCTGGTTATTAACAACCTGTCATATGTTGTGTATCAAATGCCTGGTTATTAACAACCTGTCATATGTTGTGTATCAAATGCCTGGTTATTAACAACCTGTCATATGTTTATACCAGACAATAAACAAAACCAGCTCATAACAAGGTCTATAAATATCCTGTGACAACCAATATATTTCCTCGTACATTTTCTCACTGCCCCTCATGCACTGGACACACGCATGTGCATATTCAGTGCACGCACACAGCCCAATGCCAGAGAAGGCTGTATTGTCTCTTGCACCCAACAAGGACAACCTCAGGGAAGTCACATCCAGAATAAAACACTTGTCAAAAAGAAAACAGGAAGGTGTGGAATGGCTATAATACCATCTGAACCTAACTGCTTAGATATCTTCACCAAACAGTCACAGTATAATCCTCTGCTGGCCTTTCTTCCTCACAACCCCATCCTGTGTCAGCTTGGTCCCAGATCTGTTTGGCCCATCTTGTCAATGACCAAATAGGAATTGGTAAGACAGCACAAACAGATCTGTGACCAGGGTATTCCAGTGTGGCTTCAGCAGTTACCTGTATACCGAATGGAGCAACAAAAAAACAACAACTACCCACCTTAAGTCAATATCAACCTCCCCCTCTTCTTGCTCTGCTTCTAATCCTCTCTCCATTCACTGTCCCATATCTCCTCTACCTCCATCTCTCCAACTACACCTTTCCTCCACCTCCCTCTCTCCCTCCCCACTCCAGACCACTCTGGTACCCATACCTTCAGCAGGCGTACAGATGGTAGGAAGGCTGCAGCGCACAGTTTCCTAATGGTCCAGTTGATTGGCCGCGGAGCATCCAGCTGCTGGTTCATGGTTCCCGCTCCTCCCGCCTGGCTTTTCCAAGAAAAGAGCCCTTTGGAGGGGGCAAAGCAGCAGAGTCTCCGGCCAAATAGAACAACTCAGATCCCGGCAGAGCATGACCCCTAACACCAGACCACCACCTTTGTTTTGGTCCCCCGGCAGCTCAGCCCTTCCTTCACCTGGGTGCAATCCTTCCACTCTCCCTCTCCCCCACCCCTCCCTCCCCTCCCCACAGATCCACAGGGTCCGATGGCCGAGTTCTGAACGCCTGGAGCATCCAGCCCTCTCTCCACCTGCGGTATCCCAGTATCCCAGTCTGCCAGTCCACCCGGAGCATACGTTCCAGAACAGAGTAAAAAACAAAGAAAAGGAAATGGAGAAAGAAGAGAGAAGAGAGCAGCAAAAAGGAGAGGAGGAAAGGAGAGGAGAGCAGCACAGCACGGGAGAAGCAGAGCAGAGCCCGTCAACTGAGCAGAGTGACAGGGGGCAGCACAGCACTGTCTCCAAGACGAGAGAGAGAGAGAGAGAGAGAGAGAGAGAGAGAGAGAGAGAGAGAGAGAGAGAGAGAGAGATTTGGAAATGGAGAAGGAAAGAGAATGGATAAGGCAGATTGAAAGAGAGAAGATATAAATAAATTAGAGAATGAGAGAGCCTGAGCACAAGGCGAAAAGAGGAGAGGACAGGAGATGAGAGAGGAGAAGCGAGCGAGCAAGTGAGAGAAAGAGGGGAGAGATGGAGAGAGGTATGGCGCGTAAGAAAGATGCAACGAGAGGAGTGAGTGTCACAGATATATCCCCCTCCATTTGAAATGGAGATGAATATGGAGAAATGTAACTGATATGGCATTCAAATCAGTATAATTTTAATACCGAATGCATATGTCATCTTCATCCATATTGATAAAACCATCAGAATGCTAAAGCAGGCAAATACCCACTTAAAAATATTGAGTAAAAATGTCCATACTCTAAAGACCTATGTTTCTTCTGCTCCATTTCACTCTCTGTAGTGTCCCTCTTCTCCATCCCCACCCCTTTCTCCTCCCTCTCTTTCTCTCTGCCCTTTCCACTGACTCTCTCCAGTGTGTGTGTGTGTCTGTGTGTCTGTGTGTGTGTGTGTGTGTGTGTGTGTGTGTGTGTGTGTGTGTGTGTGTGTGTGTGTGTGTGTGTGTGTGTGTGTGTGTGTGTGTGTGTGTGTGTGTGTGTGTGTGTGTGTGTGTGTGTGTGTGTGTGTGTGTGTGTGTTTAGTGCAAATTATACCATGACATTCAGGGGTCTATTTTTGTAGACATGTGCTTTAACAGGCAACATGGATTACCTTTAAATGTGACATGAACACACCCAGTCAAGATGTTTTCATCTGATTGTCAAACAAATCACTTCAAAAAGTATGCTACCAGCACATGTTGGTCCACTCCAAAATAATCCAAACAGTGCACTGTGCACCTGCCATTTGATGAAGGGAAAGACACACCTGTTACAAAACACCAGAAAGTGTGATGTCATTCTGCGATTGTCATTACACCTACACCTACACTACACTAATTAATTGATGCGTCTTGCTGAAAAATTGACCTTCTTTCTAAAAAGAAAAGTCCGGACCCCTGAAAAGGGGCTGACAGACAGGACCCAACGAGAGCTGTGTCTGTCCTGAACTCATCGGCCATGGAAACTGTGAGGGTCCAGTTGAAACAATGTTGCAAGTTCGCTAGCAGGCTGGAACCAGTCGATTATGTTGCAAGTTCGCTAGCAGGCTGGACCCAGTCGATAATGTTGCAAGTTCGCTAGCAGGCTGGACCCAGTCGATAATGTTGCAAGTTCGCTAGCAGGCTGGACCCAGTCGATAATGTTGCAAGTTCGCTAGCAGGCTGGACCCAGTCGATTATGTTGCAAGTTCGCTAGCAGGCTGGACCCAGTCGATAATGTTGCAAATTCGCTAGAGACCTGGACCCAGTTCGATAATGATGCAAATTCGCTAGCAGGCTGGACCCAGTTCGATAATGTTGCAAATTCGCTAGAGACCTGGACCCAGTTCGATAATGATGCAAATTCGCTAGAGGGCTGGACCCAGTTCGCTAATGTTGCAAATTTGCTCCAGGGCTGGACCCAGTTCGATAATGTTGCAAATTTGCTAGAGGGCTGGACCCAGTCGATACAAGTTTGCTAGCGAAAGCTCAAGACAGACAGTTTTTTTTGTCTGGGATACTCTAGCCCCTCCCTAGTGAAAGGACCCCATAACCACAACAACATCTTGTCCAAAGGGACAAGCTGAAACAAAGCTGCAAACACCTCTTTGTACCCAATAATTAAAACCTTGATAAAAAATGTCATGCTAATGCAAATGATGGATCCCCTCAGCAGCAGCCTTCACGAGTTCAGACTGGTACAGACAGATTCAATAAGCAGTGATTCAAAGATTGTGTGTGTGTGTGTGTGTGTGTGTGTGTGTGTGTGTGTGTGTGTGTGTGTGTGTGTGTGTGTGTGTGTGTGTGTGTGTGTGTGTGTGTGTGTGTGTGTGTGTGTGGTATAACAGTGTGAAATGCACTTCAAACCGTGGGGGGGATCTGTAGAAGAGAGTTGATGACTAATGTATCAGTCGAGGTCATTACTGTCACACCCTGACCATAGTTTGCTTTGTATGTTTCTATGTTTTGTTTGGTCAGGGTGTGATCTGAGTGGGCATTCTATGTTGTGTGTCTAGTTTGTCTGTTTCTGTGTTTGGCCTGATATGGTTCTCAATCAGAGGCAGGTGTTAGTCATTGTCTCTGATTGGGAACCATATTTAGGTAGCCTGTTTGGTGTTGGGTTTTGTGGGTGATTGTCCTTATGTCCTTTTCCTGTCGTGTGTTACTTAGCACCAGTATTAGGCTGTTTCGGTTTTCGTATTACGTTTATTGTTTTTGTATTTGATTCGTGTTCACTTTGTTTTCATTAAACATGGATCGCAATAGCCACACCGCATTTTGGTCTGACTCTCCTTTGCCTACAGAAAACCGTGACAGAATCACCCACCACAACAGGACCAAGCGGCGTGGTAACGGGCAGCAGCAGGAGCAGCGAAATAAGGATTTCTGGACTTGGGAGGAAATCCTCGACGGTAAAGGACCCTGGGTACAGCCTGGAGAATATCGCCGCCCCAAAGAAGAGCTGGAGGCGGGGAAGGCGGAGAGGCGCTGGTATGAGGAGGCAGCACGGCGGCGTGGATGGAAGCCCGAGAGTCAGCCCAAAAAATGTATTGGGGGGTGCCTCACAGGAAGGATGGCGAAGCCAGGTAGTCTGCAAGGAGCCGCCAGTGCCGCCAGTCTGCAAGGAGCCGCCAGTGCCGCCAGTCTGCAAGAGGCCGCCAGTGCCGCCAGTCTGCAAGAGGCCGCCAGTCAGCCAGGGGCCGCCAGTGCCGCCAGTCAGCCAGGGGCCGCCAGTGCCGCCAGTCAGCCAGGGGCCGCCAGTGCCGCCAGATGCCGCCAGTCTGCCTGGAGCTGCCAGAGTCCCTCAGCCCAGAGGCGCCAGAGTCCCTCAGCCCAGAGGCGCCAGAGTCCCTCAGCCCAGAGGCGCCAGAGTCCCTCAGCCCAGAGGCGCCAGAGTCCCTCAGCCCAGAGGCGCCAGAGTCCCTCAGCCCAGAGGCGCCAGAGTCCCTCAGCCCAGAGGCGCCAGAGTCCCTCAGCCCAGAGGCGCCAGAGTCCCTCAGCCCAGAGGCGCCAGAGTCCCCCTCTGTCCCGAGCAGCCGCCCCTCTGTCCCGAGCAGCTGCCCCTCTGTCCAGTGGGGTTATGTAGTAGGGTCGCCGTAGTTAGTAGGCCAAGGAAGCGGACAAGGTGGCGGACTAAGACTATGGTGAAGTGGGGGCCACGTCCAGATGCCCACCCAGACCCTCCCCAATAGGTTCAGGTTTTGCGGCCGGAGTCCGCACCTTGGGGGGGGGGGGGTACTGTCACACCCTGACCATAGTTTGCTTTGTATGTTTCTATGTTATGTTTGGTCAGGGTGTGATCTGAGTGGGCATTCTATGTTGTGTGTCTAGTTTGTCTGTTTCTGTGTTTGGCCTGATATGGTTCTCAATCAGAGGCAGGTGTTAGTCATTGTCTCTGATTGGGAACCATATTTAGGTAGCCTGTTTGGTGTTGGGTTTTGTGGGTGATTGTCCTTATGTACTTTTTCTGTCGGGTGTTACTTAGCACCAGTGTTAGGCTGTTTCAGTTTTCGTATTACGTTTATTGTTTTTGTATTTGATTCGTGTTCACTTTGTTTTCATTAAACATGAATCGCAATAGCCACGCCGCATTTTGGTCTGACTCTCCTTTGCCTACAGAAAACTGTGACAATTTCTGTGCAAGGAGTTTAGCTAAGAACAAAAGGGATGGCATTAGCAATAGCAATAATACCAGTCCTACCATACATGTCAATACTATCAGTGCAGTGATTTACATTTTGACAGGTACGTCAGTCATGTGACTGGTTCCCAGTAGGATGCCCGGGGCTCATGGGAGAACAGCGAGTAGTGTCTGTGGTCAACGTGGTGACTGGTAAGATGGAATCTATTTGGAGAGCGAGATTGCTGCACTGAGCCCTGACGGCCTCTCCCACACCGGGGTGGTGGCTGCATGCAGACTGACACACACCCACACGGAGCCACCTGCATCACACCACAGAATCATAGGTCAACAGGTTACACCAGTACAACTAGACACCACACACACAGTATTACTCTCCACAGGTTACACCAGTACAACTAGACACCACGCACACAGTATTACTCCCCACAGGTTACACCAGTACAACTAGACACCACACACACAGTATTACTCCCCACAGGTTACACCAGACACCACACACACAGTATTACTCCCACAGGTTACACCAGTACAACTAGACACCACACACACAGTATTACACAGGTTACACCAGTACAACTAGACACCACGCACACAGTATTACTCCCCACAGGTTACACCAGTACAACTAGACACCACACACACAGTATTACTCCCCACAGGTTACACCAGTACAACTAGACACCACAGTATTACTCCCCACAGGTTACACCAGTACAACTAGACACCACACACAGTATTACTCCCCACAGGTTACACCAGTACAACTAGACACCACGCACACAGTATTACTCCCCAAGGTTACTACCAGTACAACTAGACACCACGCACACAGTATTACTCCCCACAGGTTACACCAGTACAACTAGACACCACGCACACAGTATTACTCCCCACAGGTTACACCAGTACAACCACGCACACAGTATTACTCCCCACAGACACCACAACTACACAGTATTACTCCCCACAGGTTACACCAGTACAACTACACCACGCACACAGTATTACTCCCCACAGGTTAAACCAGTACAACAGTATTACAGGTTACACCAGTAGTACTCCCCACAGGTTACACCAGTACAACTAGACATTACTCCCAGGTTACACCACAACTAGACACCACGCACAGGTTACCAGTACAACTAGACACCACGCACACAGTATTACTCCCCACAGGTTACACCAGTACAACTAGACACCACGCACACAGTATTACTCCCCACAGGTTACACCAGTACAACTAGACACCACGCACACAGTATTACTCCCCACAGGTTACACCAGTACAACTAGACACCACGCACACAGTATTACTCCCCACAGGTTACACCAGTACAACTAGACACCACGCACACAGTATTACTCCCCACAGGTTACACCAGTACAACTAGACACCACGCACACAGTATTACTCCCCACAGGTTACACCAGTACAACTAGACACCACGACACAGTATTACTCCCCACAGGTTACACCAGTACAACTAGACACCACGCACACAGTATTACTCCCCACAGGTTACACCAGTACAACTAGACACCACGCACACAGTATTACTCCCCACAGGTTACACCAGTACAACTAGACACCACGCACACAGTATTACTCCCCACAGGTTACACCAGTACAACTAGACACCACGCACACAGTATTACTCCCCACAGGTTACACCAGTTACTCCCTCCCCACAGGTTACACCAGTACAACTAGACACCACGCACACAGTATTACTCCCCACAGGTTACACCAGTACAACTAGACACCACGCACACAGTATTACTATTACTACCCACAGGTTACACCAGTACAACTAGACACCACGCACACAGTATTACTCCCCACAGGTTACACCAGTACAACTAGTATTACTCCCCACAGGTTACACCAGTACAACTAGACACCACAGTACAACTAGACACCACGCACACAGTATTACTCCCCACAGGTATTACACCACGCACACAGTATTACTCCCCACAGGTTACACCAGTACAACTAGACACCACAACTAGCACACAGTATTACTCCCCACAGGTTACACCAGTACAACTAGACACACCACACAGTATTACTCCCCACAGGTTACACCAGTACAACTTACAGTATTACTCCCCACAGGTTACACCAGTACAACTAGACACCACGCACACAGTATTACTCCCCACAGGTTACACCAGTACAACTAGACACCACGCACACAGTATTACTCCCCACAGGTTACACCAGTACAACTAGACACCACGCACACAGTATTACTCCCCACAGGTTACACCAGTACAACTAGACACCACGCACACAGTATTACTCCCCACAGGTTACACCAGTACAACTAGACACCACGCACACAGTATTACTCCCCACAGGTTACACCAGTACAACTAGACACCACGTATTACTCCCCACAGGTTACACCAGTACAACTAACACCACGCACACAGTATTACTCCCCACAGGTTACACCAGTACAACTTATTACTCCCCACAGGTTCCACAACTGTTACACCACGCACACAGTATTACTCCCCACAGGTTACACCAGTACAACTAGACACCACGCACACACAGTTATTACTCTCCCCACAGGTTACACCAGTTAAACTACAGCAAACTCCCCACACCAGTATACACCAAACACACACAGTATTACTCCCACATGTTACCCGTTAACAGCAAACACACACACATTATTACTCTCCACATGTTACCCCAGCACAACAGTATTACTCCCCACATGTTACACCAGACACACACACAGTATTACTTCCACAGGTTACAGTTACACCACACACACAGTAAAACACAACACACGTCACACAGAACATATTACTCCCCACAGGTAACAGTCCAAACATACAGGCTGTCAGATTGGTATTCCGATCTCCTTTTGTTTGTTTTTTAAAGAAAGAAAACAGAAAGAAACACAACAAAGACAATCGCTTAATTGAATTCACCATTCATTCTCACAATTCCCCATTCACATTCTCACTTAACATCCAAGATGGCATAGCAGTCAGGCGTCCTTTGTCCTCGTCATGTCGTGTCCCGTGTATATATATATTTACATATTTTCTTTGCATATCTTTTCAAATATATATTTTTTTCTTCTAAAAACTCAACTTCAAAACACTCTCCTGGGTCAACAAAGTCAACAAACAGATTACCGACCATTTCGAATCCCACCGCACCTTCTCCACTATGCAATCTGGTTTCAGAGCTGGTCATGGGTGCACCTCAGCGTCCTAAATGATATCTTAACCGCCATCGATAAGAAACAATACTGTGCATCCATATTCATTGACCTGGCCAAGGCTTTCGACTCTGTCAATCACCACATCCTCTCAGGAAGACTCGATAGCCTTGGTTTCTCAAATGATTGTCTCGCCTAGTTCACCAACTACTTCTCTGATAGAGTTCAGTGTGTCAAATCGGAGGGCCTGTTGTCCGGGCCTCTGGCAGTCTCTATGGGGGTGCCACAGGGTTCAATTCTTGGGCCGACTCTCTTCTCTGTAGACATCAATGATGTCGCTCTTGCTGCTGGTGAGTCTCTGATCCACCTCTACGCAGACGACACCATTCTGTATACTTCTGGCCCTTCTTTGGACACTGTGTTAACAACCCTCCAGACGTGCTTCAATGCCATACAACTCTCCTTCCGATGCAGTCTATCACAGTGTCATCCGTTTTGTTACCAAAGCCCCATATACTACCCACCACTGTGACCTGCATGCTCCCATTGGCTGGCCCTTGCTTCATACCCTCCCTACAAACCCACTGGCTCCAGGTCATCTACAAGACCCTGCTAGGTAAAGTCCCTCCTTATCTCAACTCGCTGGTCACCATAGCAGCACCCACCTGTAGCATCCGCTCCAGCAGGTACAGTGCCTTGCGAAAGTATTCGGCCCCCTTGAACTTTGCGACCTTTTGCCACATTTCAGGCTTCAAACATAAAGATATAAAACTGTATTTTTTTGAAGAATCAACAAGTGGGACACAATCATGAAGTGGATCGACATTTATTGGATATTTCAAACTTTCTTAACAAATCAAAAAATGAAAAATTGGGCGTGCAAAATTATTCAGCCCCCTTAAGTTACTACTTTGTAGCTCCACCTTTTGCTGTGATTACAGCTGTAAGTCGCTTGGGGTATGTCTCTATCAGTTTTGCACATCGAGAGACTGAAATTTTTCCTCCTTGCAAAACAGCTCGAGCTCAGTGAGGTTGGATGGAGAGCATTTGTGAACAGCAGTTTTCAGTTCTTTCCACAGATTCTCGATTGGATTCAGGTCTGGACTTTGACTTGGCCATTCTAACACCTGTATATGTTTATTTTTGAACCATTCCATTGTAGATTTTGCTTTATGTTTTGGATCATTGTATTGTTGGAAGACAAATCTCCGTCCCAGTCTCAGGTCTTTTGCAGACTCCATCAGGTTTTCTTCCAGAATGGTCCTGTATTTGGCTCCATTCATCTTCCCATCAATTTTAACCATCTTCCCTGTCCCTACTGAAGAAAAGCAGTCCCAAACCATGATGCTGCCACCACCATGTTTGACAGTGGGGATGTTGTGTTCAGGGTGATGAGCTGTGTTGCTTTTACGCCAAACATAACGTTTTGCATTGTTGCCAAAAAGTTCAATTTTGGTTTCATCTGACCAGAGCACCTTCTTCCACATGTTTGGTGTGTCTCCCATGTGGCTTGTGGCAAACTTTAAACAACACTTTTTATGGATATCTTTAAGAAATGGCTTTCTTCTTGCCACTCTTCCATAAAGGCCAGATTTGTGCAATATACAACTGATTGTTGTCCTATGGACAGAGTCTCCCACCTCAGCTGTAGATCTCTGCAGTTCATCCAGAGTGATTATGGGCCTCTTGGCTGCATCTCTGATCAGTCTTCTCCTTGTATGTGCTGAAAGTTTAGAGGGACGGCCAGGTCTTGGTTGATTTGCAGTGGTCTGATACTCTTTCCATTTCAATATTATCGCTTGCACAGTGCTCCTTGGGATGTTTAAAGCTTGGGAAATCTTTTGTATCCAAGTCCGGCTTTAAACTTCTTCACAACAGTATCTCGGACTTGCCTGGTGTGTTCCGTGTTCTTCATGATGCTCTCTGCGCTTTTAACGGACCTCTGAGACTATCACAGTGCAGGTGCATTTATACGGAGACTTGATTACACACAGGTGGATTGTATTTATCATCATTAGTCATTTAGGTCAACATTGGATCATTCAGAGATCCTCACTGAACTTCTGGAGAGAGTTTGCTGCACTGAAAGTAAAGGGGCTGAATAATTTTGCACGCCCAATTTTTCAGTTTTTGATTTGTTAAAAAAGTTTGAAATATCCAATAAATGTCGTTCCACTTCATGATTGTGTCCCACTTGTTGTTGATTTTTCACAAAAAATACAGTTTTATATCTTTATGTGAAGCCTGAAATGTGGCAAAAGGTCGCAAAGTTCAAGGGGGCCAAATACTTTCGCAAGGCACTGTATATCTCTCTGGTCACCCCCAAAACCAAATCTTCCTTTGGCCACCTCTGCTTCCAGTTCTCTGCTGCCAATGACTGGAACGAACTACAAAAATCTCTGAAACTGGAAACACTTATCTCCCTCATTAGCTTTAAGCAGCTCACAGATTACTGCACCTGTACATAGCCCATCTATAATTTAGTCCAAACAACTACCTCTTCCCCTACTGTATTTATTTATTTATTTTGCTCCTTTGCACCCCATTGTTTTTATTTCTACTTTGCACATTCTTGCTATATTGTATTTACTTTGCCACCATGGCCTTTTTTTGCCTTTTACCTCCCTTATCTCACCTCATTTGCTCACATTGTATATGGACTTATTTTTCTACTGTATTATTGATTGTATGTTTGCTTTACTCCATGTGTAACTGTGTTGTTGTATGTGTCGAACTGCTTTGCTTTATCTTGGCCAGGTCGCAATTGTAAATGAGAACTTGTTCTCAACTTGCCTACCTGGTTAAATACAGTTGAAATAAAAAATAATTTAAAAAAAACAAGATAAAACCTTTAGCGGTATCTCTGACATACTCTAACCCCAGTCACCTCAGCCAATCTCTCAGATGTCAAATCTACTTTTGACAGTGAAGGGCACACCTCTACAGTATGATCCAACTGCACAGTGCCATGTAGGCTAACACAGTGTGTGTGTGTGTGTGTTGTACGGCAATGTGACCACAAACAGAGAGGTGTCATACACTCTCTCTCATCCTTCCTTTCCTCTTCTCCCTCCCCTTGATCACTCCCTCACTCTATCAATCCTGATTGTGAACCTGTTGCTTTTCTGGCTCGCGCCAGCCAGTTCTGTTGTTGTTCACCTCACACAGCAGATGAGGGTCACGGTCCTGCAATGTGCTGCCCCTGTACAAGCACTAGATGGCAACCCTCTAATGCAGATCACCAACTCCAGCCCCACTACTTCATGTTCATTATGTTTTCAAATCAAAATCCAATCAAATTTCATTTGTGACATGCACTGAATAGAACAGAGAAGTGATTACTTATAAGCCCCCAAACAACAATGCAGTTTTAAGAAAAATACCCCCAAAAATAAGAAATAAAGTAACAAATAATTAAAGTGCAGCAGTAAAATAACAATAGCATGCTATGTTGTTCTTTGATCACTTAACAATCCTCATCACTGAGTTCCTGAGAACATATTGACTTCCTAATGACAATGTTTCTGTCAGAAGGCTTTGCATTGGAGAAGTGGATTGTGTCTGCAACACTTTCCAGCTTGTCTAAATCCAATTGCAGCACATGCATTGGCCACCAGAGGGCCTCAGTCCAACATACTAGCAGTCCACTACTATATAGTGCACTGTGTTTCATTCAATGTTTTCAGCTTCTTGTAAGAAAGAGGAGCGAAGCCCATCAACAACCCAATTACCACTGCAATCCGAAGACATTAAAAAGACAGAATGAACAATACCGGACAAGACCGAACTTTACCATCTCAGACTGATTTCTCTAAAGGGACCTCGAGTATGAATGAGGGAGGAAACCTGTGATGCAATTTACAGGGAATGACCTTGGAGGGTTTTAGTATTGAGCAGTGAGTGTACAGACATCACAATGAATGCCAATCACCCACCTCACACTTTTACTGTCACACTGAGGTGAAAAAAGTACAGATGGTAATTGGTCTACGTACAAGACTGGACATTTGATAGCAAATCTATACAAAATCTTTGAATGCAATGGCAAGTGAAATTCTAACATTTTCTTTCTATTGTGTGACATCCGTGACAGATTTTTTGTGCAATGTCGGGAAGAGAATAGTCTGGAGTCCTGCATTAATACAACATTTTGAAGAGGATAGTCTGGAGTCCTGCATTAATACAACATTTTGAAGAGAATAGTCTGGAGTCCTGCATTAATACAACATTTTGAAGAGGATAGTCTGGAGTCCTGCATTAATACAACATTTTGAAGAGGATAGTCTGGATCCCTGCATTAATACAACATTTTGAAGAGGATAGTCTGGAGTCCTGCATTAGTAAACATTTTGAAGAGGATAGTCTGGAGTCCTGCATTAGTAAACATTTTGAAGAGGATAGTCTGGAGTCCTGCATTAGTAAACATTTTGAAGAGGATAGTCTGGAGTCCTGCATTAGTAAACATTTTGAAGAGGATAGTCTGGAGTCCTGCATTAATACAACTCCCCAAATACAGGTGTGCCAAGCTTGTAGCATCAAACCCAAGAAGATTCGAGGCTGTAATCACTGCCAAAGGTGCTTCAACAAAATGCTGAGTAAAGGGTCTGAATACTTATGCAAATATCACATTTCAGATTTCAATTTCTTATACTTTTTCAATCATGTCTAAAAACCTGTTTTTGCTTAGTCATCATGAGGTAGTGTGTGTAGATTGACGAGGAAAAAACTATTTAATCAATTTTAAAATAAGGCTGTAACATAACAAAATGTGGAAAAGGTGAAGGGGTCTGTACACTTTCCAAATGCACTCTATAATTGAAAGTGTATATATCTGTGTACATTGTGTGTTTGCTTGTTTTTGTGTGCGCGCGTGTTCTGTGTGCACGCCTCCATGAATGTGTATGTGTACTCTGAGCACATGGACAGCTCTGGGCCAGCCTGTCTCTGCACTCCTGCCTCACACCTCTCTTTCAGCACAGTTTGACGTTTATTGTGATGAGTCTTGTCCTTGAGGCAGAACGGAGTGATTTCCGCTAGATGGACCAGCTGCAAAGTCGAAATTGGCTTTATATATTATTTACTTTGTGGCTGTGTTGCTGGTGGTCTAAACCCGAAAGTAAAAGGCTCAAGTGTGAGTGTTCTCCATTCTGCAGGAAATGGGATGTGGGGGAGAGGGGAGAATTGTTTAGAATATAACCTCGTGCTGTTGCAATTCACTGGGCTTCCACATAGGGGAGACATTCTGAGAAATTCTAAGTGGAGCATCTTTAAGGAGAGTTAGGCATGAGGGTTATCAGTGGAGTTAAGGGTTAAGGATAGGGTTAGACATTAGGGTTAGCAGTGGAGTTAAGGGTTAAGGATAGGGTTAGACATTAGGGTTAGCAGTGGAGTTAAGGGTTAAGGATAGGGTTAGACATTAGGGTTAGCAGTGGGGTTAAGGGTTAAGGATAGGGTTAGACATTAGGGTTAGCAGTGGAGTTAAGGGTTAAGGATAGGGTTATGCATTAGGGATAGCAGTGGAGATAAGGGTTAAGGATAGGGTTAGACATTAGGGTTAGCAGTGAAGTTAAGGGTTAAGGATAGGGTTAGGCATTAGGGTTAGCAGTGGAGTTAAGGGTTAAGGATATGGAAGACATTAGGGTTAGCAGTGGGGTTAAGGGTTAAGGATTGGGTTAGACATTAGGGTTAGCAGTGGAGTTAAGGGTTAAGGTTAGGGTTAGGCATTAGGGTTAGCAGTGGAGTTAAGGGTTAAGGATAGGGTTAGACATTAGGGTTAGCAGTGGAGTTAAGGGTTAAGGATAGGGTTAGACATCAGGGTTAGCAGTGGAGTTAAGGGTTTAGGATAGGGTTAGACATTAGGGTTAGCAGTGGGGTTAAGGGTTAAGGATAGGGTTAGACGTTAGGGTTAGCAGTGGAGTTAAGGGTTAAGGATAGGGTTAGGCATTAGGGTTAGCAGTGGAGTTAAGGGTTAAGGATAGGGTTAGACATTAGGGTTAGCAGTGGAGTTAAGGGTTTAGGATAGGGTTAGACATTAGGGTTAGCAGTGGGGTTAAGGGTCAAGGATAGGGTTAGACATTAGGGTTAGCATTGGGTTAAGGGGATAGGGTTAGACATTAGGGTTAACAGCGGAGTTAAGGGTTAAGGATAGGGTTAGACATTAGGGTTAGCAGTGGAGTGAAGGGTTAATGATAGGGTTAGCCTTAGGGTTAGCAGTGGAGTTCAGGGTTAAGGATAGGGTTAGACATTGGGGTTAGCAGTGGAGTTATGGGTTAAGGATAGAGTCAGGCATTAGAGTTACCAGAGTGGGTAAGGTTAGGCATTATAGTTAGCAGTGGGGTTAAGGGTTAAGGGTAGGGTTAGGCATTAGTGTTGGCAGTGGAGTTAAGGGTTAAGGATAGGGTTAGACATTAGGGTTAGCAGTGGGGTTAAGGGTTAAGGATAGGGTTAGACGTTAGGGTTAGCAGTGGAGTTAAGGGTTAAGGATAGGGTTAGGCATTAGGGTTAGCAGTGGAGTTAAGGGTTAAGGATAGGGTTAGACATTAGGGTTAGCAGTAGAGTTAAGGGTTTAGGATAGGGTAGACATTAGGGTTAGCAGTGGGGTTAAGGGTCAAGGATAGGGTTAGACATTAGGGTTAGCATTGGGTTAAGGGGATAGGGTTAGACATTAGGGTTAACAGCGGAGTTAAGGGTTAAGGATAGGGTTAGACATTAGGGTTAGCAGTGGGGTTAAGGGTCAAGGATAGGGTTAGACATTAGGGTTAGCAGTGGAGTTAAGGGTTAAGGATAGGGTTAGACATTGGGGTTAGCAGTGGAGTTATGGGTTAAGGATAGAGTCAGGCATTAGAGTTAGCAGTGTGGGTAAGGTTAGGCATTATAGTTAGCAGTGGGGTTAAGGGTTAAGGGTAGGGTTAGGCATTAGTGTTGGCAGTGGAGTTAAGGGTTAAGGATAGGGTTAGACATTAGGGTTAGCAGTGGGGTTAAGGGTTAACGATAGGGTTCGGCATTAGGGTTAGCAGTGGGGTTAAGGGTTAAGGATAGGGTTAGACATTAGGGTTAGCAGTGGAGTTAAGGGTTAAGGATAGGGTTAGGCATTAGGGTTAGCAGTGGGGTTAAGGGTTAACGATAGGGTTCGGCATTAGGGTTAGCAGTGGAGTTAAGGGTTAAGGATAGGGTTAGACATTAGGGTTAGCAGTAGAGTTAAGGGTTTAGGATAGGGTAGACATTAGGGTTAGCAGTGGGGTTAACGGTCAAGGATAGGGTTAGACATTAGGGTTAGCAATGGGTTAAGGGTTAAGGAAATGGTTAGACATTAGGGTTAACAGCGGAGTTAAGGGTTAAGGATAGGGTTAGACATTAGGGTTAGCAGTGGAGTGAAGAGTTAAGGATAGGGTTAGACATTAGGGTTAGCAGAGGAGTTAAGGGTTAAGGATAGGGTTAGACATTTGGGTTAGCAGTGGGTTAAGGGTTAAGTATAGGGTTAGACATTAGGGTTAACAGTGGGGTTAAGGTTTAAGTATAGGGTTAGACATTAGGGTTAGCAGTGGGGTTAAGGGTTAAGTATAGGGTTAGACATTAGGGTTAACAGTGGGGTTAAGGGTTAAGGATAGGGTTAGACATTAGGGTTAGCAGTGGAGTTACGTGTTAAGGATAGGGTTAGACATTAGGGTTAGCAGTGGAGTTAACGGTTAAGGATAGGGTTATACATTAGGGTTAACAGTGGAGTTAAGGGTTAAGGATAGGGTTATACATTAGGGTTAGCAGAGGAGTTAAGGGTTAAGGATAGGGTTATAAATTAGGGTTAACGGAGGAATTAAGGGTTAAAGATAGGGTTATACATTAGGGTTAGCAGAGGAGTTAAGGGTTAAGGGGTAGGGTTAGGCATTAGGGTTAGCAGTGGGGTTTAGGGTTAAGGATAGGTTTATACATTAGGGTTAGCAGTGGAGTTAACGGTTAAGGATAGGGTTATACATTAGGGTTAACAGTGGAGTTAAGGGTTAAGGATAGGGTTATACATTAGGGTTAGCAGAGGAGTTAAGGGTTAAGGATAGGGTTAGACATTAGGTTTAACGGAGGAATTAAGGGTTAAAGATAGGGTTATACATTAGGGTTAGCAGAGGAGTTAAGGGTTAAGGGGTAGGGTTAGGCATTAGGGTTGGCAGTGGGGTTAAGGGTTAAGGATAGGGTTATACATTAGGGTTAACAGTGGAGTTAAGGGTTAAGGATAGGGTTATACATTAGTGTTAGCAGAGGAGTTAACGATTAAGGATAGAGTTATACATTAGGGTTAGCAGAGGAGTTAAGGGTTAAGGGTAGGGTTAGGCATTAAGGTTAGCAGTGGGGTTAAGTGTTAAGGATAGGGTTATACATTAGGGTTAGCAGAGGAGTTAAGGGTTAAGGGGTAGGGTTAGGCATTAGGGTTAGCAGTGGGGTTAAGGGTTAAGGATAGGGTTATACATTAGGGTTAGCAGTGGAGTTAAGGGTTAAGTATAGGGTTATACATTAGGGTTTGCAGAGGAGTTAAGGGTTAAGGGGTAGGGTTAGACGTTAGGGTTAGCAGTGGGGTTAAGTGTTAAGGATAGGGTTATACATTAGGGTTTGCAGAGGAGTTAAGGGTTAAGGGGTAGGGTTAGACATTAGGGTTAGCAGTGGGGTTAAGGGTTAAGTATAGGGTTAGACATTAGGGTTAGCAGTGGGGTTAAGGGTTAAGGATAGGTTTAGACATTAGGGTTAGCATTGGGTTAAGGGTTAAGGATAGGGTTAGACATTAGGGTTAGCAGTGGAGTTAAGGGTTAATGATAGGGTTAGGCATTAGGGTTAGCAGTGGAGTTAAGGGTTAAGGATAGGGTTAGACATTAGGGTTAGCAGTGGAGTTATGGGTTAAGGATAGAGTCAGTCATTAGGGTTAGCAGTGAGGTTAAGGTTAGGCATTAGAGTTAGCAGTGGGGTTAAGGGTTAAGGGTAGGGTTAGGCATTAGGGTTAGCAGTGGAGTTAAGGGTTAAGGATAGGGTAGACATTAGGGTTAGCAGTAGAGTTAAGGGTTAAGGATAGGGTAGACATTAGGGTTAGCAGTGGGGTTTAGGGTCAAGGATAGGGTTAGACATTAGGGTTAGCATTGGGTTAAGGGTTAAGGATAGGGTTATACATTAGGGTTAGCAGAGGATTTAAGGGTTAAGGATAGGGTTATAAATTAGGGTTAACGGAGGAATTAAGGGTTAAAGATAGGGTTATACATTAGGATTAGCAGAGGAGTTAAGGGTTAAGGGGTAGGGTTAGGCATTAGGGTTAGCAGTGGGGTTAAGGGTTAAGGATAGGGTTATACATTAGGGTTAACAGTGGAGTTAAGGGTTAAGGATAGGGTTATACATTAGTGTTAGCAGAGGAGTTAACGATTAAGGATAGAGTTATACATTAGGGTTAGCAGTGGAGTTAAGGGTTAAGGGGTAGGGTTAGGCATTAGGGTTAGCAGTGGGGTTAAGGGTTAAGGATAGGGTTATACATTAGGGTTAACAGTGGAGTTAAGGGTTAAGGATAGGGTTATACATTAGTGTTAGCAGAGGAGTTAACGATTAAGGATAGAGTTATACATTAGGGTTAGCAGAGGAGTTAAGGGTTAAGGGGTAGGGTTAGGCATTAAGGTTAGCAGTGGGGTTGAGTGTTAAGGATAGGGTTATACATTAGGGTTAGCAGAGGAGTTAAGGGTTAAGGGGTAGGTTTAGGCATTAGGGTTAGCAGTGGGGTTAAGGGTTAAGGATAGGGTTATACATTAGGGTTAGCAGTGGAGTTAAGGGTTAAGTATAGGGTTATACATTAGGGTTTGCAGAGGAGTTAAGGGTTAAGGGGTAGGGTTAGACATTAGGGTTAGCAGTGGTGTTAAGTGTTAAGGATAGGGTTATACATTAGGGTTAGCAGAGGAGTTAAGGGTTAAGGGGTAGGGTTAGGCATTAGGGTTAGCAGTGGGGTTAAGGGTTAAGGATAGGGTTATACATTAGTGTTAGCAGTGGAGTTAAGGGTTAAGTATAGGGTTATACATTACGGTTTGCAGAGGAGTTAAGGGTTAAGGGGTAGGGTTAGACATTAGGGTTAGCAGTGGGGTTAAGGGTTAAGTATAGGGTTAGACATTAGGGTTAGCAGTGGGGTTAAGGGTTAAGTATAGGTTTAGACATTAGGGTTAGCATTGGGTTAAGGGTTAAGGATAGGGTTAGACATTAGGGTTAGCATTGGCGTTAAGGGTTAATGATAGGGTTAGGCATTAGGGTTAGCAGTGGAGTTAAGGGTTAAGGATAGGGTTAGACATTAGGGTTAGCAGAGGAGTTAAGGGTTAAGGATAGGGTTGGACATCAGGGTTAGCAGTGGGTTAAGGGTTAAGTATAGGGTTAGACATTAGGGTTAACAGTGGGGTTAAGGGTTAAGGATAGGGTTAGACATTATTGTTAGCAGTGGAGTTACGTGTTAAGGATAGGGTTAGACATTAGGGTTAGCAGTGGAGTTAAGGGTTAAGGATAGGGTTATACATTAGGGTTAACAGTGGAGTTAAGGGTTAAGGATAGGGTTATACATTAGGGTTAGCAGAGGAGTTAAGGGTTAAGGGGTAGGGTTAGGCATTAGGGTTAGCAGTGGGGTTAAGGGTTAAGGATAGGGTTATACATTAGGGTTAACAGTGGAGTTAAGGGTTAAGGATAGGGTTATACATTAGGGTTAGCAGAGGAGTTAACGATTAAGGATAGAGTTATACATTAGGGTTAGCAGAGGAGTTAAGGGTTAAGGGGTAGGGTTAGGCATTAAGGTTAGCAGTGGGGTTAAGTGTTAAGGATAGGGTTATACATTAGGGTTAGCAGAGGAGTTAAGGGTTAAGGGGTAGGTTTAGGCATTAGGGTTAGCAGTGGGGTTAAGGGTTAAGGATAGGGTTATACATTAGGGTTAGCAGTGGAGTTAAGGGTTAAGTATAGGGTTATACATTAGGGTTTGCAGAGGAGTTAAGGGTTAAGGGGTAGGGTTAGACATTAGGGTTAGCAGTGGGGTTAAGTGTTAAGGATAGGGTTATACATTAGGGTTAGCAGAGGAGTTAAGGGTTAAGGGGTAGGGTTAGGCATTAGGGTTAGCAGTGGGGTTAAGGGTTAAGGATAGTGTTATACATTAGTGTTAGCAGTGGAGTTAAGGGTTAAGTATAGGGTTATACATTAGGGTTTGCAGAGGAGTTAAGGGTTAAGGGGTAGGGTTAGGCATTAGGGTTAGCAGTGGGGTTAAGGGTTATGGATAGGGTTATACATTAGGGTTAGCAGTGGAGTTAAGGGTTAAGTATAGGGTTATACATTAGGGTTTGCAGAGGAGTTAAGGGTTAAGGGGTATGGTTAGACATTAGGGTTAGCAGTGGGGTTAAGGGTTAAGTATAGGGTTAGACATTAGGGTTAGCAGTGGGGTTAAGGGTTAAGTATAGGTTTAGACATTAGGGTTAGCATTGGGTTAAGGGTTAAGGATAGGGTTAGACATTAGGGTTAGCATTGGCGTTAAGGGTTAATGATAGGGTTAGGCATTAGGGTTAGCAGTGGAGTTAAGGATAGGGTTAGACATTAGGGTTAGCAGAGGAGTTAAGGGTTAAGGATAGGGTTAGACATCAGGGTTAGCAGTGGGTTAAGGGTTAAGTATAGGGTTAGACATTAGGGTTAACAGTGGGGTTAAGGGTTAAGGATATGGTTAGACATTATTGTTAGCAGTGGAGTTACGTGTTAAGGATAGGGTTAGACATTAGGGTTAGCAGTGGAGTTAAGGGTTAAGGATAGGGTTATACATTAGGGTTAACAGTGGAGTTAAGGGTTAAGGATAGGGTTATACATTAGGGTTAGCAGAGGAGTTAAGGGTTAAGGGGTAGGGTTAGGCATTAGGGTTAGCAGTGGGGTTAAGGGTTAAGGATAGGGTTATACATTAGGGTTAACAGTGGAGTTAAGGGTTAAGGAAAAGGGTTATACATTAGTGTTAGCAGAGGAGTTAACGATTAAGGATAGAGTTATACATTAGGGTTAGCAGAGGAGTTAAGGGTTAAGGGGTAGGGTTAGGCATTAAGGTTAGCAGTGGGGTTAAGTGTTAAGGATAGGGTTATACATTAGGGTTAGCAGAGGAGTTAAGGGTTAAGGGGTAGGTTTAGGCATTAGGGTTAGCAGTGGGGTTAAGGGTTAAGGATAGGGTTATACATTAGGGTTAGCAGTGGAGTTAAGGGTTAAGTATAGGGTTATACATTAGGGTTTGCAGAGGAGTTAAGGGTTAAGGGGTAGGGTTAGACATTAGGGTTAGCAGTGGGGTTAAGTGTTAAGGATAGGGTTATACATTAGGGTTAGCAGAGGAGTTAAGGGTTAAGGGGTAGGGTTAGGCATTAGGGTTAGCAGTGGGGTTAAGGGTTAAGGATAGTGTTATACATTAGTGTTAGCAGTGGAGTTAAGGGTTAAGTATAGGGTTATACATTAGGGTTTGCAGAGGAGTTAAGGGTTAAGGGGTAGGGTTAGGCATTAGGGTTAGCAGTGGGGTTAAGGGTTAAGGATAGGGTTATACATTAGGGTTAGCAGTGGAGTTAAGGGTTAAGTATAGGGTTATACATTAGGGTTTGCAGAGGAGTTAAGGGTTAAGGGGTATGGTTAGACATTAGGGTTAGCAGTGGGGTTAAGGGTTAAGTATAGGGTTAGACATTAGGGTTAGCAGTGGGGTTAAGGGTTAAGTATAGGTTTAGACATTAGGGTTAGCATTGGGTTAAGGGTTAAGGATAGGGTTAGACATTAGGGTTAGCATTGGAGTTAAGGGTTAATGATAGGGTTAGGCATTAGGGTTAGCAGTGGAGTTAAGGGTTAAGGATAGAGTCAGTCATTAGGGTTAGCAGTGGGGTTAAGGTTAGGAATTAGAGTTAGCAGTGGGGTTAAGGGTTAAGGGTAGGGTTAGGCATTAGTGTTAGCAGTGGAGTTATGGTTAATGATAGGGTTCGGCATTAGGGTTAGCAGTGGAGTTAAGGGTTAAGGATAGAGTTAGACATTAGGGTTAGCAGTAGAGTTAAGGGTTTAGGATAGGGTAGACATTAGGGTTAGCAGTGGGGTTAAGGGTCAAGGATAGGGTTAGACATTAGGGTTAGTATTGGGTTAAGGGTTAAGGATAGGGTTAGACATTAGGGTTAACAGCGGAGTTAAGGGTTAAGGATAGGGTTAGACATTAGGGTTAGCAGTGGAGTGAAGGGTTAAGGATAGGGTTAGACATTAGGGTTAGCAGTGGGGTTAAGGGTTAAGGATAGGGTTAGACATTAGGGTTAGCAGTGGAGTTACGTGTTAAGGATAGGGTTAGACATTAGGGTTAGCAGTGGAGTTAAGGGTTAAGGATAGGGTTATACATTAGGGTTAACAGAGGAGTTAAGGGTTAAGGGGTATGGTTAGGCATTAGGGTTAGCAGTGTGGTTAAGGGTTAAGGATAGGGTTATACATTAGGGTTAACAGTGGAGTTAAGGGTTAAGGATAGGGTTATACATTAGTGTTAGCAGAGGAGTTAATGATTAAGGATAGAGTTATACATTAGGGTTAGCAGAGGAGTTAAGGGTTAAGGGGTAGGGTTAAGCATTAAGGTTAGCAGTGGGGTTAAGTGTTAAGGATAGGGTTATACATTAGGGTTAGCAGAGGAGTTAAGGGTTAAGGGGTAGGTTTAGGCATTAGGGTTAGCAGTGGGGTTAAGGGTTAAGGATAGGGTTATACATTAGGGTTAGCAGTGGAGTTAAGGGTTAAGTATAGGGTTATACATTAGGGTTTGCAGAGGAGTTAAGGGTTAAGGCGTAGGGTTAGACATTAGGGTTAGCAGTGGGGTTAAGTGTTAAGGATAGGGTTATACATTAGGGTTAGCAGAGGAGTTAAGGGTTAAGGGGTAGGGTTAGGCATTAGGGTTAGCAGTGGGGTTAAGGGTTAAGGATAGGGTTATACATTAGTGTTAGCAGTGGAGTTAAGGGTTAAGTATAGGGTTATACATTAGGGTTTGCAGAGGAGTTAAGGGTTAAGGGGTAGGGTTAGGCATTAGGGTTAGCAGTGGGGTTAAGGGTCAAGGATAGGGTTATACATTAGGGTTAGCAGTGGAGTTAAGGGTTAAGTATAGGGTTATACATTAGGGTTTGCAGAGGAGTTAAGGGTTAAGGGGTATGGTTAGACATTAGGGTTAGCAGTGGGGTTAAGGGTTAAGTATAGGGTTAGACATTAGGGTTAGCAGTGGGGTTAAGGGTTAAGTATAGGTTTAGACATTTGGGTTAGCATTGGGTTAAGGGTTAAGGATAGAGTTAGACATTAGGGTTAGCATTGGAGTTAAGGGTTAATGATAGGGTTAGGCATTAGGGTTAGCAGTGGAGTTAAGGGTAAAGGATAGGGTTAGACATTGGAGTTAGCAGTGGAGTTATGGGTTAAGGATAGAGTCAGGCATTAGGGTTAGCAGTGGGGTTAAGGTTAGGCATTAGAGTTAGCAGTGGGGTTAAGGGTTAAGTGTAGGGTTAGGCATTAGTGTTAGCAGTGGAGTTATGGTTAATGATAGGGTTCGGCATTAGGGTTAGCAGTGGAGTTAAGGGTTAAGGATAGAGTTAGACATTAGGGTTAGCAGTAGAGTTAATGGTTTAGGATAGGGTAGACATTAGGGTTAGCAGTGGGGTTAAGGGTCAAGGATAGGGTTAGACATTAGGGTTAGTATTGGGTTAAGGGTTAAGGATAGGGTTAGACATTAGGGTTAACAGCGGAGTTAAGGGTTAAGGATAGGGTTAGACATTAGGGTTAGCAGTGGAGTTACGTGTTAAGGATAGGGTTAGACATTAGGGTTAGCAGTGGAGTTACGTGTTAAGGATAGGGTTAGACATTAGGGTTAGCAGTGGAGTTAAGGGTTAAGGATAGGGTTATACATTAGGGTTAACAGTGGAGTTAAGGGTTAAGGATAGGGTTATACATTAGGGTTAGCAGAGGAGTTAAGGGTTAAGGATAGGGTTATACATTAGGGTTTGCAGAGTAGTTAAGGGTTAAGGGGTAGGGTTAGACATTAGGGTTAGCAGTGGGGTTAAGGGTTAAGTATAGGGTTAGACATTAGGGTTAGCAGTGGGGTTAAGGGTTAAGTATAGGTTTAGACATTAGGGTTAGCATTGGGTTAAGGGTTAAGGATAGGGTTAGACATTAGGGTTAGCAGTGGAGTTAAGGGTTAATGATAGGGTTAGGCATTAGGGTTAGCAGTGGAGTTAAGGGTTAAGGATAGAGTCAGGCATTAGGGTTAGCAGTGGGGTTAAGGTTAGGCATTAGAGTTAGCAGTGGGGTTAAGGGTTAAGGGTAGGGTTAGGCGTTAGTGTTAGCAGTGGAGTTATGGTTAATGATAGGGTTCGGCATTAGGGTTAGCAGTGGAGTTAAGGGTTAAGGATAGAGTTAGACATTAGGGTTAGCAGTAGAGTTAAGGGTTTAGGATAGGGTAGACATTAGGGTTAGCAGTGGGGTTAAGGGTCAAGGATAGGGTTAGACATTAGGGTTAGTATTGGGTTAAGGGTTAAGGATAGGGTTAGACATTAGGGATAACAGCGGAGTTAAGGGTTAAGGATAGGGTTAGACATTAGGGTTAGCAGTGGGTTAAGGGTTAAGTATAGGGTTAGACATTAGGGTTAACAGTGGGGTTAAGGGTTAAGGATAGGGTTAGACATTAGGGTTAGCAGTGGAGTTAAGGGTTAAGGATAGGGTTAGACATTAGGGTTAGCAGTGGAGTGAAGGGTTAAGGATAGGGTTAGACATTAGGGTTAGCAGAGGAGTTAAGGGTTAAGGATAGGGTTAGACATTAGGGTTAGCAGTGGGTTAAGGGTTAAGTATAGGGTTAGACATTAGGGTTAACAGTGGGGTTAAGGGTTAAGGATAGGGTTAGACATTAGGGTTAGCAGTGGAGTTACGTTTTAAGGATAGGGTTAGACATTAGGGTTAGCAGTGGAGTTAAGGGTTAAGGATAGGGTTATACATTAGGGTTAACAGTGGAGTTAAGGGTTAAGGATAGGGTTATACATTAGGATTAGCAGAGGAGTTAAGGGTTAAGGATAGGGTTATAAATTAGGGTTAACAGAGGAATTAAGGGTTAAAGATAGGATTATACATTAGGGTTAGCAGGGGAGTTAAGGGTTAAGGGGTAGGGTTAGGCATTAGGGTTAGCAGTGGGGTTAAGGTTTAAGGATAGGGTTATACATTAGGGTTAACAGTGGAGTTAAGGGTTAAGGATAGGGTTATACATTAGTGTTAGCAGAGGAGTTAACGATTAAGGATAGAGTTATACATTAGGGTTAGCAGAGGAGTTAAGGGTTAAGGGGTAGGGTTAGGCATTAAGGTTAGCAGTGGGGTTAAGTGTTAAGGATAGGGTTAGACATTAGGGTTAGCAGAGGAGTTAAGGGTTAAGGGGTAGGGTTAGGCATTAGGGTTAGCAGTGGAGTTAAGGGTTAAGGATAGAGTTAGACATTAGGGTTAGCAGTAGAGTTAAGGGTTTAGGATAGGGTAGACATTAGGGTTAGCAGTGGGGTTAAGGGTCAAGGATAGGGTTAGACATTAGGGTTAGTATTGGGTTAAGGGTTAAGGATAGGGTTAGACATTAGGGTTAACAGCGGAGTTAAGGGTTAAGGATAGGGTTAGACATTAGGGTTAGCAGTGGAGTGAAGGGTTAAGGATAGGGTTAGACATTAGGGTTAGCAGTGGTTAAGGGTTAAGTATAGGGTTAGACATTAGGGTTAACAGTGGGGTTAAGGGTTAAGGATAGGGTTAGACATTAGGGTTAGCAGTGGAGTTAAGGGTTAAGGATAGGGTTATACATTAGGGTTAACAGTGGAGTTAAGGGTTAAGGATAGGGTTATACATTAGGGTTAACAGTGGAGTTAAGGGTTAAGGATAGGGTTAGACATTAGGGTTAGCAGTGGAGTTAAGGGTTAAGGATAGGGTTATACATTAGGGTTAACAGTGGAGTTAAGGGTTAAGGATAGGGTTATACATTAGGGTTAGCAGAGGAGTTAAGGGTTAAGGATAGGGTTATAAATTAGGGTTAACAGAGGAATTAAGGGTTAAAGATAGGGTTATACATTAGGGTTAGCAGGGGAGTTAAGGGTTAAGGGGTAGGGTTAGGCATTAGGGTTAGCAGTGGGGTTAAGGTTTAAGGATAGGGTTATACATTAGGGTTAACAGTGGAGTTAAGGGTTAAGGATAGGGTTATACATTAGTGTTAGCAGAGGAGTTAACAATTAAGGATAGAGTTATACATTAGGTTTAGCAGAGGAGTTAAGGGTTAAGGGGTAGGGTTAGGCATTAGGGTTAGCAGTGGGGTTAAGGGTTAAGGATAGGGTTATACATTAGGGTTTGCAGAGGAGTTAAGGGTTAAGGGGTAGGGTTAGGCATTAGGGTTAGCAGTGGGGTTAAGGGTTACGGATAGGGTTATGCATTAGGGTTAGCAGTGGAGTTAAGGGTTAAGGATAGGGTTAGACATTAGGGTTAGCAGTGGGGTTCAGGGTTAAGGATAGGGTTAGACATTAGGGTTAGCAGTGGAGTTAATGGTTAAGGATAGCGTTAGACATTAGGGTTAGCAGTGGAGTTAAGGGTTAAGGATAGGGTCAGGCATTAGGGTTAGCGGTAGAGTTAAGGGTTAAGGATAGGGTAGACATTAGGGATAGCAGTGGGGTTAAGGGTCAAGGATAGGGTTAGACATTAGGGTTAGCAGTGGGGTTAAGGGTTAAGGATAGGGTTAGACATTAGGGTTAACAGTGGAGTTAAGGGTTAAGGATAGGGTTAGACATTAGGGTTAGCAGTGGAGTTAAGGGTTAAGGATAGAGTCAGGCATTAGGGTTAGCAGTGGGGTTAAGGTTAGGCATTAGCGTTAGCAGTGTGGGTGAGGTTAGGCATTGGAGTTAGCAGTGGGGTTAAGGGTTAAGGATAGGGTTAGGCATTAGGGTTAGCAGTGGGGTTAAGGTTAGGCATTAGAGTTAGCAGTGGGGTTAAGGTCAGGCTTAAGGCTCGGGTTCAGTTCAAAATCTGTCTTTATGACTGTGCCTGGGCCATCTAGTGACCACTCTGCAGAGCTGACTCCAGAACAAGATTCATGACGAAAAACGCTAACCTGCTCTTTCAGCCCTCATTGCCCCCTTTCCTTCAGATCCCAGTACCATGCACCTCTCACCCTGAGGCAGGAAGTCCTCTGCTGGGATTGGTTTTCTCCATCTGGAGATAGGGAGCAATTAGCCCCCAGGACAAAGCTCCTGTTACACACCCTTCTATTACACAGCCTTCAAAAGTGGCATGGGCCTGCAACAGCTAGGCTTTCACCAAATAAACACTGGCATGTGCAGAACCTGTGGTCAAGTGTCAACACTAATGACTCCAAGCACATTACGACCCGGGAGACTGCATTTCAATCCCTGCATCCACACCCTCCCACTTCTCTTTCATTTGTTTCCACTGCTGCATAAGTAAAGCAGAAAAAAGTGGTCCCCTGACACATTTCACCATGGAGTGTATATAATTTTTATTTATTTATTAAGTTTGCTGTAATTCTAAACATTTCACCATGGAGTGTATAGAAAATGTTTTTTTTTATTAAGTTTGCTGTAATTCTACACATTTCACCATGGAGTGTATAGAAAATGTTTTTTTAAATTAAGTTTGCTGTAATTCTAAACATTTCACCATGGAGTGTATAGAAAATGTTTTTTTAATTAAGTTTGCTGTAATTCTACACCTTTCACCATGGAGTGTATAGAAAATGTTTTTTTAAATTAGGTTTGCTGTAATTCTACACATTTCACCATGGAGTGTATAGAAAATGTTTTTTTAAATTAAGTTTGCTGTAATTCTACACATTTCACCATGGAGTGTATAGAAAATGTTTTTTTAAATTAAGTTTGCTGTAATTCTAAACATTTCACCATGGAGTGTATAGAAAATGTTTTTTTAAATTAAGTTTGCTGTAATTCTACACATTTCACCATGGAGTGTATAGAAAATGTTTTTTTAAATTAAGTTTGCTGTAATTCTAAACATTTCACCATGGAGTGTATAGAAAATGTTGTTTTTTTTTTAAATTAAGTTTCCTGTAATTCTACATATTTCACCATGGAGCGTATAGAAAAAGTATTTTTTAAATTAAGTTTGCTATAATTCTACACATTTCACCATGGAGTGTATAGATTTTTTTTTGTTTGTTTTAATTAAGTTTGCTGTAATTCTACACATTTCACCCTGGAGTGTATAGAAAATGTGTTTTTTTAAATTAAGTTTGCTGTAATTCTACACATTTTTCCATGGGGCAGAGAGAAGATTTAACAACTAATTTCATGCAATTATTCTCATTATGCAATGGGGCAGAGAAAAATGCTATCTGAGTGAGACCGACTAACAAAATCAATGGGGGCCCCCAGCAGGTAATTTGACCATAATAACATGATAAATGACGATGATATCAACACAAATAAACTCATACACACCCACACAACCTGACAAACACAAACATGATCGCAAAAAAAACATACAGATAGCAGTCATTGCCAGTGGTGTGTCAAATGGGAACCTGGTCACCATGGCAACAACCCACTACCATTTCCCCCCGCTAAACTTCAGTAACAATGAACACTTTACACTTAAGCCTGATACAGCATCCACATCAAACAGGTGAGGGAAATGGTATTTGACGATCATCATGACATATCAACCCCTCCCTGTCTTTTTATCCCCTCCTCTCTCTTCCTCCAGAGATCTCTGCATTTCCCTTCTCTCTCTACCTACAGATGTATCTGCCTTCCCCTTCTCTTTCTAACTCTAGAGATCTCTGCATTCCCCTTCTCTCTCTACCTACAGATGTATCTACCTTCCCCTTCTCTTTCTACCTCCAGAGATCTCTGCCTTCCCCTTCTCTCTCTACCTACAGAGATATCTGCCTTCCCCTCCTCTTTCTACCTCCAGAGATATCTGCCTTCCCCTTCTCTCTCTACCTACAGATGTATCTACCTTCCCCTTCTCGTTCTACCTCCAGAGATCTCTGCATTCCCCTTCTCTCTCTACCTACAGATGTATCTACCTTCCCCTTCTCTCTCTACCTCCAGAGATATCTGCCTTCCCCTCATCTCTCTACCTCCAGAGATCTCTGCCCTCCCCTCATCTCTCTACCTCCAGAGATCTCTGCCTTCCCCTTCTCTCTCTACCTCCAGATATATTAGACTTCCCCTCATCTTCCTACCTCCAGAGATCTCTGCATTCCCATCATCTACCTCCAGAGATCACTGCATTTCAATAATCTCTGTCCTTGATTTGAATGATTGTCAGACTTGTCATGCCTTGCCAGTGCTAGGCCGCAGTAGCCATCTCCCACAGTGAATGTCTGTCAGGGAAGTAATCAGGGCTCAGTTATAGTGATAGTTGGCAGGCCTTATTCCTCATACAGCAGGGTTGGCACAGCAAGGCTCAGTGATCTGTGATAACACAGCTCCTATTGATATTTGGACTGAATCAACCTCTATTGGCTCGCATGCTCTGTCACACTGACTTCATCAAAATGGGCCTGTGGGACCACGACCACTGTGCCATCATCAAAGGTCACCTGTGAGAGGCAACCAGGTGTGTCACCACAGCTCATATCAGAATAACCAGGAGTCAGATGTAAACACGGGCAGATACAAAAAGGTCACTAGTTGACCTAAATGTCCAAACAAACCAAACATCAGTGAGTGGCCAATCATCACCTGTAGTCCCTGTCGTGTTGTCCAGGGACCACCTACTGGGTGATTGCAACTTGAGTAGTGTCTGTCTTTCCTGATTCAACATGAAGAATCGTAGTCTGCTGTTAGCAGAGGTGGCACCACAGGTTCAAATGTGGTGTGACAAAATTTGTATGTGTCTTTCCGGGGACCCGGAGTTGTTCCTGAGCCCCCTTTGCCTGCAGAACACCCTAAATTATTTGGGGCATGGATTCTATATGGTGTGGCATTCAAATGTTGCTCAATTAGGAACCGGGATCCGTCGGACCAGGCAATGTTTTTCCACTCCTCAATTGTCCAGTGTTGATGACTATAGCTAATAGGAGTGGAACCCAATGTGGTCGTCTGCTGCAATAGCCCATCCATGACAAGGGCCGACGAGTTGTGCGTTCCGAGATGCCGTTCTGCATGCCACTGTTTTTACTGCGCCATTATTTGCCTGTTTGTGGCCTGCATGCTAGCTTGCACGAATCTTGCCATTCTGCTTCCACCTCTCTCATCAACGTGCTATTTTCGCCCACAGGACTGCCGCTGACTGGATGTTTTTTGTTTGTTGTACCATTCTCTGTAAACCCTAGACACTGTCAGTGTGAAGCACTGTGTGAGCTAAACAACTATTTGCTACTTCTTATGTCTGTAAATAAACGGCCTGGGTATCAGTTGAGCCTACTGCAATGATTGGATTAGAACAAGTTGCAGTCGGTGCCATTTAAATTGAGGGAAAATAATGATTTTTTTATGAGCAAGGGCTTTTTTCTATTACAGCATATTGGATGACTGTCATTCATATTCCATTCACCCAGCTCAATGTAACAGCAATAGGTTTAGGCTACAACATGACTCAAACATTTTCCCTATACTCATCATGAGGTTGCTACAACCTAGCCTATGAATTCATGTTTACAATTCAGTGCACAGGTCGAGAGAAACTTTAGTAATCAAGGTGACAGACATTGACAAATTCCATACCGCCTTGCACACTTGCCTGCATCTAGCTGATCTAGGGTGTATTGATTAGTCCAACGGTTGTAAACAAGTTTTGATTGGACAAATTCAGATGTGTTCATTCCTGTTTCGTTCTGTTTGCTTCTGTTCAAGAAACGTTTTTCAACAGAATCGGCAGAATGAATACATCCCTGATCACACGCAAATACAGTTCACTTACAAACAGCATGATCTCTTTGGATGTTGTATAATTCCTTCTCGCATCTACGCTCTCTCCTCCTCTCACATTTTCCCTTCACTTGTGGACTTCAGTGCACAACACATCAGCTGTCCAGGAAAAAAAACTTTCTTAGCCAAACCTTCATATTACAACCACTAACTGCTACACATAGCAGCGTAATGATTATGGCAGGAGTGCGTAATGCTGAGGAGCCTGGTGCCCTCGATCATCAGGGGGGAAGAGCGGGAGCAGGTGTGACACTACATCATTGTCACCATATTAGGGAAATAGTCAACATAGCTACGAGAACTAACCACCACATTCATGCAGTACAGTGTACAGTAAGGAAATGGCTTCACCATGGAAAGTGCTGTTGATGCTACAGAAGACCTTCATTGCAACACAGTGTGTGTTTTTTTCAATTCATTGGTGACAAAAAGGATAAGTTTTTTAATGTTTCACTATTTTTATTTTTATGAAATTCACTGAGGATGGTCCTCCCCTTCCTCTGAGGAGGAGCCTCCACTGGAACAAGCCACTCTCCATCTGCTCTCATTTCCCCAGACAGATACACGCACGGAACTCACTAACATTCACTCGTCTCAGGGCACAAGTCTCCCCTTCTCCAAACATTGTGTATGAATCATAATCAGTAGCTAGTCATTGTTGTTCAATCTAATTATTTCCTGTCATCGTTGTTGAGTCCATATGGTTGTTATGTCTACTTGGAGTTGTTAAGTAGGCTGACTTTGTTTGTCCATATAATTGTTACATTGCTGTCGAAGTCTGTTATGTAGTGATCCAAGCCCATGCTTGTTGGTTATTATAATTTATTCTTGCCCAGACAGATCATTTGAAAATAAAATTACAAATATAGTTTTGCTCCTCTTGAAAGTGAAACAATATATGGGGCAAGTGAATTAGCTTAACTTAAAAAAATCTGTGTCTGGAATAAATGCAGGCAGTAGTTGTTACGTCCGTTGTTAGAATGAGACCAAGGTGCAGAGTGGTAGGCGTACATTTTTCTTTTATTAAAAATGACGCCAAAAAACAACAAAATATAAACAAACGTAAAGTTCTGCAGGGCTAACAGCAACAGTGCAAAAACAAGATCCCACAACAAAAAGTGGGAAAAGGGCTGCCTAAGTATTATTCCCAATCAGAAACAACGATAGACAGCTGCCTCTAATTGGGAACCATACTTGGCAAAAAAACAAAGAAATAGACAACATAGAATGCCCACCCCAAATCACACCCTGACCTAACCAAATAGAGAAATAAGACGTCTCTCTAAGGTCAGGGCGTGACAGTAGTAGTCAGTGTCGTGGCAGAATCAGAATTTTTTAGGTAACATTTATAAATAAAATGTTTTATTCATTTTATTGCATGCTTATGTGAGATATTTGTCATTAGAATATCTTCTTTTGGATAATACTGTTGGCCGTTTGCAGTTATCTGTTCTCTGTCAGGGTTCAGTTACTTGGGCCACAGAAAGGGGAGAGGTCAAGCTTGTCTTCATATGTAAATATATCTTTTAATGTGAAGGGATGATTGGGGGGAACCAATTATCTCTTGGCTCCACAATGTCTGTGTGCCAGTCACTGTCTCTGTGATCTTGTCCAGGAGGGGGTGTATTTGATATATGCCATTGGGTGAGGTAATGGTGTTGGTCTTGAGTAGTACCAAGAGCGAGATAAGAACATAGTTTAGGAGACCAAAGCTGAACGATAATTTATAGCCAATGCTGTCTGGCTATGTGTGTCTTTGCTATAAAGGATCTCAGTTGCAATGTGTAAGAACTCTCAGAGAATTCATTTATAGACACAGAATTGATCTGAGAGTCACAGGGTTGTGATGGAGCTCATAATAATTAAAGATGGACTTTATGATAATTCTGACTTGTGTGGTGGTTTGCTCTCGTGATTTGGTAAATACAGGAAATTTCCACTACATCAGCCATGCATTAAACTATTTATTAGCCTATTTCAATGATACCCGAAAAGAACTAAGGAAGAAAATAATGTGCATTTTACTCTGTCTGGGGTCATTTACCTTTGAACAATGTGTGTGAATGAGTGAGGGACAAGGGACCAGGTATCCAGTCAAGCACAATTTTGACTACTTCAACAGTTTTGCTTTGTTTCTGCAGTTTAACTGACAGCTAACCCAGAAAGACAAATTCCGTAGACGGCCACATAGAGAAGTCAGATTTGAAAATACCTAATAAGATACTTTAGTCACAAAACATTCATTGAATTATTCAAATAATTTGCGTTTAGTCCGATCACTCACAGCAGAATATATTAACATGTTATATTCATCCAATGTCTGCACTATTTTTTGGTGACGTGATAATATTGTCGCTGCTCGTGCTGCTAGCTGTGCACACTGTGTGCAAGTGCGCATGTGATGTTGGTCCGTATAAATCGGATGCCCATGAATCAGCGTGTCATTATAGCTCGCTAACAGCATGTGATTTCAGCTAGCTAACATTTGCATTGCAAGCTATTTTTGACAATGTCAGGATTTGGCCAGGGTTGTTCCGGGTTTTGGTCAGTAGATGTCCCCATTGTGCTTTTTGTCCCTATGTTTTTCCCTTGATCCCCATTATTATTTGCACCTGTGTCTCGTTTCCCCTGATTGTATTTAAACCCTTTGTTTCCCTCAGTTCTGTGCTCTGTGTTTGTATGTTAGCACCCTGCCCTAGTGTTCTGTGTGCTCTTGTCGATTCCGGGTGAAGTTCTTGTGGTATTCTGTTTTTTTGTTTTTGTTTATTTTTGGTGAGTTTCTTTTGAGGTCTTTTTGTGTTTTTCCTACCACCTTTTGGATTTGCCATTTTTTGTATTTTAGGATTTTTTCTTTATTAAATACACCATCTTAAGTACTGCTGTGTCTGCCTCATCTTCTGGGTTCTGCTGACTATTCGTGGCTCAGTTGGTTAAGTGACTGTTTCTCACTCCGGAGACCCAGGTTCGAAACCGGGTCCTGACAGAAACACAGAGCCAAAAATGAACCCAGAGGCAGCCAGTTCCCAGGACCTTTTTGCCACGCTGTCCCACCACCAGGAGACTGTCCAACGCCACGAAGCCGCCCTGGTTCAGCAAGAGGCCTTAATGGCTAGACATTCTCATCTTCTGTCGGAGATGCTGACTTCCATAAAGCAGATATCTGATCGACTTACCCCGGCAACGGTTCCCGTCCCAGTACCTCAGGTTCACGTACCCATGGCAGTTAACCCCCTGGCTGAACCTCGTCTTCCACCTCCCCAACGGTTCTCAGGTGATCCAAGTGCTTGTAAAGGCTTTCTCACTCAATGTTCTCTCTCCTTTGAGCTGCAACCTTCGTCGTTTCCCACCGACCGGTCTAAGATCGCATATATCATTACCCTGCTGTCGGAAAAAGCCCTGGCCTGGGCTACTGCTGTGTGGGATGCCCATAGTTCCTGCTGTGCCAGCTACTCTGCCTTTGCTGAGGAATTCAAACGAGTGTTTCAAGGCCCAAGCAGTGGTTCTGACTCAGCCAAACAGCTCCTGACTCTCCATCAAGGTTGGCGCAGCGTGACGGACTATGCCATCCAGTTCCGCACGGTGGCAGCAGCGAGTGGCTGGAACAACGAGGCGCTCACGGTGTGCTTTCTGAAAGGCCTTTCCGACACTATCCAAGATGAACTGGCCACTCGGGAACCACCGGACAATCTCGAGTCCCTGATCAAGTTGGCTTCACGCATTGACCAGCGTCTGAGAGAGAGAGAACTCAACCGTAGACCTCCAGCCCCTATCAGTCCCAGCTCCGAGTCCCCACCTTTATCATCGCTGGCTCCACCGGAACCCATGCAGATTGGACGCATCTCCCAGGCTGAGAGAGACCGCCGGATGAGGGAGCGACGCTGTCTATATTGCGGCAAACCGGGCCATTTCCGTTCCACGTGTCCCGGGCTCCAGGGAAACGCTCTGTCCCGTACAGACCGGGGGAACTGTAACGGGAAACATAACCTCCTCCCATCCGTCCAACTCCCGTCTGCTCATTCCAGTCACCCTCTCCTGGGACAACCACAAGCTTCACCTTCAAGCCTTGGTAGACTCTGGAGCCGCAGGTAACTTCATGGATGGTGTCTGGGCGAAGGAGAATGGCGTTCCCTCTGAACCTCTAAGTGACCCCATGAGGGTTACTACATTGGATGGAAGCCCTTTGGGATCTGGACTTGTCACTCATGTCACTACCTCCTTGAGACTTTCAGTTTCACAACACCAGGAATTGATGAACTTTCATTTGATCTCCTGTTCCGAGTTCCCTCTCGTCCTTGGATACCCCTGGCTTCACAGCCATAACCCTCACATCGACTGGTCTGTGGGCACTATCAAGCAGTGGGGTCCTACGTGCCAAGCTACTTGTATTTTCCAGAATTCCCCGAGTTCTACTCCCGAGTCTTTAGAATCCATCGACCTGACCCGAGTTCCCGAGTGTTACCATGACCTCAAACTGGTGTTTAGCAAACAGAGGGCCACCATGCTACCACCCCATAGATCTTACGATTGCCCCATCGACCTGTTTCCGGGCACTTGCCCCCCAGGGGTCGGATCTTTTCCCTATCTCCACCCGAACGAGCTGCTATGGATACCTACATCAAGGACTCTCTGGAAGCAGGCCTCATGCGTCCATCAACCTCCCCGGCGGGAGCAGGGTTTTTCTTTGTGGCCAAGAAAGATGGTGGATTACGTCCTTGCATCGACTACCGGGGACTCAATGACATAACCGTCCGTAACCGTTACCCGCTACCCCTTATGGCCACAGCCTTCGAGCTGCTCCAGGAAGCAGTTGTTTTCACTAAGCTTGACCTGCGGAACGCATACCATCTTGTGCGGATCAGACCTGGTGACGAGTGGAAGACCGCTTTCAACACGCCTACTGGTCACTATGAATACTTGGTGATGCCCTTCGGCCTGACCAACGCCCCAGCGGTGTTCCAAGCGCTCATAAACGATGTGCTTAGGGATATGCTTAACATATTTGTGTTCGTTTACTTGGATGACATCCTCATCTTTTCGAGCTCCCTTCAAGAACACACTAAGCATGTCAGACAAGTACTCAAACGCCTCCTGGACAGCCATCTGTACGTTAAGCCGGAAAAATGTGAATTCCATTCATCCCGAGTACAATTCCTGGGATTTGTAGTGGAACCCGGTCGAGTCCAAATGGACCCTAGGAAGGTAGGGGCGGTAGCGGATTGGCCCACCCCCAAATCCGTTAAGGATGTTCAGCGTTTCCTGGGCTTCACAAACTTTTACCGCAAGTTCATCAAGAACTTCAGTTTGGTGGCAGCTCCTCTCTCAGCTTTAACCAAAGGTGGCAATGCAAGGTTTGTGTGGGGAAGAGAAGCTGAGACGGCCTTCCAAGGACTCAAGCAGTGCGTCCTCTCTGCTCCCATCCTGATACTACCGACTACGGATGAACCATTTGTGGTGGAGGTAGACGCATCAGAGGTTGGTGTTGGAGCTGTCCTGTCTCAGAGGGGTGAAGACAAGAAGCTTCATCCGTGCGCTTTCTTCTCACACCGGCTTACCCCGACTGAGAGGAACTACGATGTGGGGGATCGTGAACTCCTAGCGGTTAAGATGGCATTGAAGGAATGGAGACACTGGCTCGAGGGGGCTTCTCACCCGTTTCAAGTGCTTACGGACCACAAAAATCTGGAGTATATCCAGCAGGCGAAGCGATTGAACTCTAGACAAGCTAGATGGTCTCTTTTCTTCAATCGATTCCAGTTTATCCTCACCTATCGGCCCGGGTCGAAGAATCTCAAACCGGATGCCCTGTCCCGAGTCTACGCTCCTGCCATTCGAGATGACACGGACATGCCTGTCCTTCCTGCTGCTAAGATTGTGGCTCCGATCTCGTGGCAAGTTGAGGATACCGTGAGACGTGCTCAAGCTAGCGAACCGGACCCTAAAGGAGGCCCTGCCAATCGGTTGTTTGTCCCCAAGGCAGTGAGGACTCAGGTCCTTCTGTGGGGGCACTCCTCTCGCCTCACCTGTCATCCGGGCGTAGGTCGCACCTTGGAGTTCATCCAGCGTAAGTTCTGGTGGCCTACCATAAGAGAAGACGTTGCCACTTTCGTCAATGCCTGCCCCGTGTGCTGCCAGGGCAAATCTTCTCACCTCCGCCCTCAAGGACTCCTTCACCCTTTACCTGTTCCCCACAGACCCTGGTCCCATATCTCATTGGACTTTATTACTGGACTTCCTCCATCCCATGGCAATACTACTATCCTAGTCATAATCGACAGGTTTTCAAAGGCGGCCAGGTTCGTCCCTCTGACTAAGTTACCTTCTGCCAAGGAAACGGCTGAGTTGGTAATTAATCATGTGTTCCGAGTCTTCGGCATTCCTCAAGATGTGGTTTCTGACAGAGGTCCCCAGTTCGCCTCAAGGTTTTGGAAGGCCTTCTGCCAACTCATGGGGGCTTCTGCCAGTCTATCTTCAGGGTACCATCCGGAGTCCAACGGCCAAACAGAGAGGATGAATCAAGAGCTGGAAACCACCCTCCGATGTATGACTCGTGACAACCCGTCCACATGGTCATCCTTTATTGTTTGGGCCGAATACACGCACAACACCTTGCGCTCCTCCTCCACTGGTATGTCCCCGCACGAGTGTCAGTTTGGCTATGCTCCTCCATTGTTCCCGGACCAGGAGGCAGAAGTCAGAGTGCCTTCAGCCTTGAGGTTCGTCAGACGCTGTCGGCTTATGTGGAGGAAGACCCGTCTTAATCTGATGCGTTCCTCACAGAGGTATCAACAACAAGCCAACAGACGTCGCCGTCCCGGGCCTACCCTGCGCCCCGGCCAGAGAGTCTGGCTTTCCACAAGAGACTTACCTCTACGGGTGGAGTCTCGCAAGCTGTCCCAAAAATACATCGGTCCCTTCAAGGTTGCCAGGAGAGTTAACCCAGTTTCTTATCGCCTACACTTACCCAGATCCCTTAAGATTAATCCCACATTTCATGTGTCATTGTTAAAACCTGTTGTTTTTTCTCCCCTTGTCCCGGCAGACAGACCTCCCCCTCCGCCTCGTGTCATTGGAGGCCAGCCGGCTTATACCGTCCACCGGATACTGGATTCCCGCCGGGTGCAGCGGTCCTGGCAGTATCTGGTGGACTGGGAAGGCTACGGTCCTGAGGAGCGCTCCTGGGTTCCTGCCAAAGACATCCTGGACCCTGACCTCATTCGTCAGTTCAGGGTCCTCCACCCTGAGAGAGCTGGTAGGAACGTCAGGAGCCGTTCCTAGGGGGGATTCTGTCAGGATTTGGCCAGGGTTGTTCCGGGTTTTGGTCAGTAGATGTCCCCATTGTGCTTTTTGTCCCTATGTTTTTCCCTTGATCCCCATTATTATTTGCACCTGTGTCTCGTTTCCCCTGATTGTATTTAAACCCTTTGTTTCCCTCAGTTCTGTGCTCTGTGTTTGTATGTTAGCACCCTGCCCTAGTGTTCTGTGTGCTCTTGTCGATTCCGGGTGAAGTTCTTGTGGTATTCTGTTTTTTGTTTTTGTTTATTTTTGGTGAGTTTCTTTTGAGGTCTTTTTGTGTTTTTCCTACCACCTTTTGGATTTGCCATTTTTTGTATTTTAGGATTTTTTCTTTATTAAATACACCATCTTAAGTACTGCTGTGTCTGCCTCATCTTCTGGGTTCTGCTGACTATTTGTGGCTCAGTTGGTTAAGTGACTGTTTCTCACTCCGGAGACCCAGGTTCGAAACCGGGTCCTGACAGACAAACTTTGCTAGTAACATTAATGGCAACATTGCCATCTCTAAAATAATTTTAATGACACCATAATATGGCAAAGTTGTTTCCTACTAATTATGTGCCAACTTTAGCAATGTCATCGTATTTCCATGCCACATTCCATTTCACTTCACATTTTATGATATCTGAAGTGAAATAGAAAGGTGAATGCAGAGATCAGGTTGGTTCCACCAGGCTAATCATAACCACCATTAATAACGTAATCAGTGCTCTGTGTATCTGTGTGGGTTTGTGTGACCGACCACTATCTTTATTGAGAGGCAAGGAGGCCAGGAGCTGATATAGGCAGAATCAATAGGGATCATCACCTCTTGCCTGGTCACCAACATCATTGTGCTAGCTCTAACAGGAACATAAGTGTTTTCCGTTTTAAAAACAAACAGTTTTGTTTTAGGGACTGTGTGTTATATTTGCCAAACCCTAGGCAGAACAATCCTCAGTCTCAACACAAAGCCTTGATACTGTAGGCTTATGTTCATTGCAGGTTGTATGAACTCTGGGCCGTGTCCTTTTCCATCGTTTCATGGTCAGCCAGGATGTAATGTGGATGAAGAAAGGATTTGGGTGTGTATGTGTTTCTGTGAACACATACACACACATAGTCACTGTTCTATTACCAATGGCAGTTAGGGATGGGTGATATCTGACACAAACATATACTAGTAAAACTAAATGTACTTAGCTCTTTTGCAAGATGATGTGAGTCCAGAATGACTTGATATGGATTTCTCTGAATGGAGAGGGACCTGCACTCCGTAGTAACATTTCACCAGACACAACTTTTATTTGTATTATCTTTAAAAAAAAATGTAAAACATAGATACCCTGTGTTTTCTGCACCAGGATCAGGGAACTGCTGTTTTATACAGGACACCACACAGGAAGGTATGACCGCTCGGAAATGTTTGCCAAGGTAACCAGACAAAATGTCGATAGGCACAGTATCTTTATCGAATGACAATGAAAGATGAAAGGTGCACATTGTTATATTGGCAGAACACTGCTTCTATGGTATAATGTAGGGTTGCTTATTCTATGTACCTACATTTGTATTTTAGAATTTCTTGTTACTTCTTAATGTTACTCATTGTGTATTTATTAGGTGTAATGTAGTCTGTGTATAGCTGGTGTAGAGGAGTCAGGCGCAGGACAGCAGATATGAGTAGATCAACGAATTTACTCAAAATAGACAAATACAATACAAAATAAGCGAGCCCACATAAATGGACCTTACTACATAAAAACAATCACTCATAAACAAACATGGGGGAACAGAGGGTTAAATAATGAACAACTAATTGGGGAATTGAAACCAGATGTGTAAGACAAAGACAAAACAAATGGAAAATGAAAAGTGGATCAGCGATGGCTAGAAGGCAGGTGACGTTGACCGCTGAACGCTGCCCGAACAAGGTGAGGGACCGACTTAGGCGGAAGTCGTGACATTAGGGCTGTGGCCGCCAAGAAATTTTGTCAGCTGGTTATTGTCATGCAAAAGAAAAGAAAAGAAAGTTTGGGGCATAGCATAAGGTAACAATTCCATGCAGTGTGCATAATAATACAGTCCAAACACAAAGCCGATTACTAGAGTTTACATAGGCTAGACCAATTATCTACCAAAGACATCTTAAATCAGATCTTTTTTAGGTTTTTCTGCCATGTATAATATGCGGTAGGCTATGTATTGTATACAGTACCAGTCAAAAGTTTGGACACACCTACTCATTCAAGGGTTTTTCTTTATTTGTACTATTTTCTACACTGTAGTACATTAGTGAAGACATCTTCTTTAAGGTTGCTGCCCCTATCATCGCCAAGCCTATCTCCAACCTTTTTAACCTGTCTCTCCTTTCTGGGGAGGTTCCCATTGCTTGGAAGGCAGTCACAGTTCATCCTTAACTTAAAGGGGAGATCAAGCTGATCCTAACTGTTATAGGCCTATTTCTATTTTGCCCTGTTAATCAAAAGTGTTGGAAAAACTTGTCAATAATCAACTGACTGGCTTTCTTGATGTTCATAGTATTCTCTCTGGTATGCAATCTGGTTTCCACTCAGGTTAAGGATGTGTCACTGCAACCTTAAAGTTCCTCAATGTTGTCACCATTGCCCTTGATTCTAAGCAATATTGTGTTGCTATTTTTATTGACGTGGCCAAAGCTTTTGATACGGTAGACCATTCCATTCTTGTGGGCCGGCTAAAGAGTATTGGTGTCTTTGAGAGGGCTTTGGCCTGGTTTGCTGACTACCTCTCTCAAAGAGTGCAATTTTGAGAGTCAGAAAATCAGCTGTCTCGGCCACTGCCTGTCACCAAGGGAGTACCCCAAGGCTCAATCCTAGGCCCCACGCTCTTTTCAATTTACATCAACAACATAGCTCAGGCAGTAGGAAGCTCTCTCATCCATTTATATACAGATGATACAGCCTTATACTCAGCTGGCCCCTCCACAGATTTTGTGGTAAATGCTATACAAAAAAAGTTTTCTCAAGGTCCAACATGCTTTCTCTGCGCTTAACCTTGTTCTGAACACCTCTAAAACAAAGGTCGTGTGGTTTGGTTAGAAGAATGCCCCTCTCCCCACAGATGTTATTACTTCTTCTGAGGGTTTAGAGCTTAAGGTAATCACCTCATACAATTACTTGGCAGTATGGCTAGACGGTGCACTGTCCTTCTCTCAACACATATCAAAGCTGCAGGCTTAAGTTAAATCTAGACTTGGTTTCCTCTATCGTAATCGCTCCTTGATCACCCCAGCTGCCAAACTAACCCTTATTCAGATGACCATCCTACCCATGCTAGATTACGGGGACATAATTTATAGATCTGCAGGTAAGGGTGCTCTTACATGTTCTTTACCATTCTGCCATCAGATTTGCCACCAATGCTCCTTATAGGACACATCACTGCACTCTATACTCCTCTGTAAACTGGTAATCTCTGTATATGCAAGACCCACTGGTTGATGCTTATTTATAAAACCCTCTTAGGCCTCACTCCCCCCTATTTGAAATATCTACTGCTGCCCTCATCCTCCACATACAACACCCGTTCTGCCAGTCACATTCTGTTAAAGGTCCCCAAACCACACACATCCCTGGGTCACTCCTCTATTCAGTTTGCTGCAGCTAATGACTGGAATGCGCTGCAACAAACTCTCAAACTGGACAGTTTTATCTCAATCTCTTCATTCCAAGACTCAATCAAAGACACCCCTAATGACAGTTGTGGCTGCTTTGTGTGATGTATTGTTGTCTCTACCATCTAGCCCTTTGTGGAGTTGTCTGTGCACAATAATGTTTGTACCATGTTTTGTGCTGCCACTATGTTTTGTTGCTACTATGCTGTGTTGTCATGTGTTGCTGCCTTGAAATGTTGCTGTCTTAGGTCTCTCTTTATGTAGTGTTGTCTCTCTCGTTTTGATGTGCATTTTGTCCTACATTTCTATTGTTTTTTGTTTTTTTATCCCAGGCCCCTGTCCCCGCAGGAGAACTTTTGCCTTTTTAGTAGGGTGTCATTGTAGGGCGTCATTGTTCTTAACTGACTTGCCCAGTTATATAAAACTTCAATTAAAAAATGTCATAAAAAATGTCATACAAAATCTAAATGATGAAATAACAAATAAGGAATCATGAAGTAGCCAAAACAGTGTTAAACAAATCAAAATATATTTTATATTTGAGAATCTTCAAAGTAGCCATCCTTTGCCTTAATGACAGCTTTGCACACTCTTGGCGTCCTCTCAACCAGCTTCATGAGGTAGTCACCTAGAATGCATTTCAATTAAAACCTCTTGTGACTAGGGGGCAGTATTTTCATTTTTGGAAAAATAACATTCCCGAAGTAAACGGGATATTTTGTCAGGACAAGATGCTAGAATATGCATATAATTGACAGCTTAGGATAGACAACACTCTAAAGTTTCCAAAACTGTTAAAATATTGTCTGTGAGTATAACAGAACTGATATTGCAGGCGAAAGCCTAAGAAAAATCCAATCCGGAAGTGCCTCATGTTTTGAAAGCTCTGCGTTCCAAAGCGGCCCTATTGAGCAGTGAATGGGCTATCAACCAGATTACTTTTTCTACGTATCCCCCAAGGTGTCTACAGCATTGTGACGTAGTTTTACGCCTTTATGTTGAAGAATACCCGTAAGCGGCTACATTGTGTAAGTGCTCACCTGATGCAAGCCATTTTTCCAATCGCTCCTACTGAAAAACCAATTGTCCCGGTGGATATATTATCGAATAGATATTTGAAAAACACCTTGAGGATTGATTTTAAACAACGTTTGCCATGTTTCTGTCGATATTATGGAGCTAATTTGGAATATTTTTCGGCGTTGTCGTGACCGGAATTTCCGGTCGATTTCTCAGCCAAACAAACGGAGCTATTTCGCCAACAAAAATAATATTTTTGGAAAAAAGGAACATTGGTTATCCAGTTGGATTTAGGGGGCACTATTTTAATTTTGGGATGAAAAACGTTCCCGTTTTAAACAAGATTTTTTGTCACGAAAAGATGCTCGACTATGCATATAATTGACAGCTTTGGAAAGAAGACACTCTGACGTTGCCAAAACTGCAAAGACATTGTCTGTGAGTGCCACAGAACTGATGTTACAGGCGAAACCCAGATAAAAATCCAACCAGGAAGTGCTGCAGTTTTTGAAACCGCCTCATGCCAATGACTCCTTATATGGCTGTGAATGAGCTACGAATGAGCTTACGTTTTCCACGTTTTCCCCAAGGTGTCTACAGCATTGTGACATCTTTTTAGGCATTTCCCTTGAAGAATGGCTGTAAGGGACCATATATGGCATGTGGTCACATGGTGTCTCCCGCAGAAAACCTTGCGTAAAATACTGAGGTAGCCATTTTTCCAATCGCTTCTTATGAGAAACCAACTGCCTCGACGGATATATTATCGAATATATTTGTTAAAAACACCTTGAGGATGGATCCTAAACAACGTTTGCCGTGTTTCTGTCGATATTATGTAGCTAATTTTGAAAAAAGTTTGCCGTTATAGTTGTAGCATTTTTCGGTCGATTTCTCAGCCAAGCATGGTGAAGAAACGGGAGCTTTTTCGACCTACAAAAATAATATTTTTGGAAAAAAGGAACATTTGCTATCTAACTGGGAGTCTCTTGAGTGAAAGCATCCAAAGTTCTTCAAAGGTAAATGATTTAATTTGGTTGCTTTTCTTATTTTCGTGAAAATGTTGCCTGCTGCCAGCAGAGCCTAGCATAGCAGTATGCCATGATAAACTTACACAAATGCTTGTCTAGCGTTGGCTGTAACACATATTTTGAAAATCTGAGATGACAGTGTTGTTAGCAAAAGGCTAAGCTTGTGTTTGAATATATTTATTTCATTTCATTTGCGATTTTCATGAATAGGAAACGTGTCTAGGGGTATTTATGTCCGTTGCGTTATGCTAATGCATTTGAGGCTATAATTACGCTCCCGGATACGTGTTTGCTCGTCGCAACTGGTTATCTAACTGGGAGTCTCCTGAGTGAAAACATCCGCAGCTCATCAAAGGTAAACGATTTAATTTGATTGCTTTTCTGATTTTCGTGACCAAGTTACCTGCTGCTAGCTGGACATAATGCTATGCTAGGCTATCGATAAACTTACACAAATGCTTGTCTTGCTTTGGCTGTAAAGCATATTTTGAAAATATGAGATGACAGGGTGATTAACAAAAGACTAAATTGTGTCTCAATATATTTAACTTTTGATTTTCATGAATAGGAGTATTTTCTAGTAATATTTATGTCCGTTGCGTTATGCTAATTAGTGTCAGTCGATGATTACGCTCCCGGATCCGGGATGGGGTGTCACTAGAGGTGTGCCTTGTTAATTTGTGGAATTTCTTACCTTCTTAATGCTTTTGAGCCCATCAGTTGTGTTGTGACAAGGTAGGGGTGGTATACAGAAGATAGCCCTATTTGGTAAAAGACCAAGCCCATATTATGGCAAGAACAGCTCAAATAAGCAAAGAGAAATGACAGTCCATCATTACTCAGTCAATCCAGAACATTTCAAGACTTTTGAAAGTTTTTCAAATGCAGTCGAAAAAACCATCAAGCGCTATGATGAAACTGTCTCTCATGAGGACCGCCACGGGAACAGAAGACCCATAGTTACCTCTGCTGCAGAGGATACGTTCATTAGAGTTATCAGCCTCAGAAATTACATCCCAAATAAATGCTTCACATAGTTCAAGTAGAAGACACATCTCAACATCAACTGTTCAGAGGAGACTGTGTGAATCAGCCCTTCATTGTCAAATTACTTTAAAGAAACCACAACTAAAGGACACCAATAATAAGAAGAGACTTGCTTGGGCCAAGAAACAGAAGCAATGGACATTAGACCGGTGGAAATCTGTCCTTTGGTCTGATGAGTCCAAATTTTAGTTTTTTTTTCTCCAACTGCGTGCAATTCCCCTTTAAAGGCAGGTGAGAGCCAGAGGGAGAGGGAGAGGAGAGAAACCTCTCTTTCTTGTCTTTCTTTCTGAAGACAAACCAAAAGTTTCTTACAGTGAAAATTAGTTGGGCTGGTTCCAACACTTCAAATAATTTTGATGTTAATTTTTGTCACCCAAATGAGTCAATTTACTATCATTACAACCCAACACAAAGGCAACAGCCAGAGAGAGAGACAAAACGGGTAATGTAACCTGCTGTGTCATCAATGGCCGCCTTCCTATGCAAAGATTAGCTGTGTGTTCAGCCAAACAGCACCAATTAGAGTTAGGGCTGGGTTCCCGTAACAGCTACAGAGGAAGGCATCAAACACACCGCAAATAGGGGGAACATGCGAAGACATAAACGCAGTGCAGCATGACTGAATCAGAGATGCTCTGTCCTCATAATTGGTTATAAATTATGCATTAGGGCTTAGAAGATGCTAATGTCTGCTTTTCAAGGAACCACAAAACACGCTATACTTATAGGTTACATCTAGCTACAATTCTCCTTCTTCATCTATTTGGCTTGAAAATGTCAGAGACTCACGTTATGCTGAACTGATCGAAAAACATTGTAACCTTTATTTAAGTAGGCAAGTCAGTCAAGAACAAATTCTTATTTACAACTACCTACCGTGGCCAAACCCTACCCCTGACAATGCTGGGCCAATTGTGCACCTCCTTATGGGACTCCCAATCACAGCTGGTTGTAATACAGCCTGGAATTTAACCAAGGTCTGTAATGATGCCTCTAGCACTGAGATGCAGTGCCTTAGACCGCTCTGCCAGCCGGGAGCCCGGGAGTCAGCATCAAATTATAAAAATGACTAAATGCATCAAATAAATGAGGCTTTCCACAACTATTGCACAATTCTTCCACATTGTATTCGTCCACATTGAATCTCTGCATCTCAGAATGTCTTTGTAGAGGATTGGAATATGGTTTGATTGTCCGAGAATATTTTCACACAAAAGCAGGATACACCATTGGCCTCATGGTGAAATCCTTGAGTGGTTTCCTACCTCTCCGGCAACTGAGTTACGAAGGACAACTGCATGTTTTTAGTGACTGGGTGTATTGATACACCATCCAAAGTGTAATTAATAACTTCACCAGGCTCAAAAGGATATTCAATGTCTGCTTTTTTATTTTTACTCATCTACATGGAAGGTGCCCTTGCTTGCAAGGCATTAGAAAACCTCTCTGGTCTTTGTGTTTGAAATTCACTACTCAACTGAGGGACCTTACAGATAATTGTATGTGTGCGTTACAGATGAGGTGGTCATTCAAAAATCATGTTAAACAATATTATTGCAAACAGAGTGAGTCCATGAAACTTGTGTATGTCACTTGTCAAGCACATTTTGACTCCTGAACTTATTTAGGCTTGCCATAACAAAGGGTTTGAATACTTATTGACTAAAGACATTTCAGCTTTTCATTTTTAACTAATTTGTAAAAAGGTTGAAAAACATCATTCTACTTTGACATTATGGTGTATTGTGTATAGTGCATTGACCAAAAATGCTGAATTTAAATTCAGGCTATAACACAACAGAATGTGGAAAAAGTCCAGGGGTGTGAATACTTTGAAGGCATTGTACATGTATGCACTTCCACTGCCCTATAAAGCTGAGGAAAAGGGCACAGAAATGTCAATAAACCCCATTCCTCTCCACCCACTATTTTTTAAATTTAACTAGGCAAGTCAGCTAAGAACAACCCCGGACAACGCTGGGCCAATTGTGCACCGCCCTATGGGACTCCCAATCACAAATGGATGTGATGCAGCCTGTTTATTCTCTCATACTGAGAGAAGAAACACCAACATTGTGGGTTCTTCCATTGGAATTATGTTGAACTATACTTATAACACAATAAACATAAAGTTCAAATGCAGACACTCCGAGATCATTGAGTGCTTTTGAAGTGACAGGTTGGCGGGAAATCTGTAGTCCATCTCCGCTGAGCTGTATCAGTGTAAAATAGCAGCAGTTCTAAGGACAAAGATTCAGCAGGAGTAAGGCAGGTAGAGGTGCTGATGAGTGTTGGATTTATTTACTCAGTGCTGGTGTTTCAAAGATGTTGTAACGGCGTTCTTCGTTTGTCGCAAGAAAGTCGGACCGAAATGCAGCGTGTTGATTACTCATGTCTTTAATGAAACAAATGACGATACATGAAATAACTTATAAATACAAAAACAACAAACGGAACGTGAAAAACCTATACAGCCTGTTTTTTTTATTTTTATAAAAAATAATTTATTATCTTCAATACCATTCATTCTTTACAACTCATAATTTACATACGTACTCAAATAATGGTATTTTTAATTAAACTAATTAAACTAAACATAAACCCCAAACAAAACCTCAGGGGAGCATCTTCCCTCCCCGTCACCCTACAAAATACCTTTCCCTATCTCCCCGTCCCTAATCTATCCTCTTACAAATCTAAATGACACCCAGCCCTAAACCCCCCTTCCACCTCTCCCGAGCAGCATGCTGCCCCCACTTCCTCTCCTCCCTCTTCATCCTCCCCCTCAAATCTCCTTCCACTCTTCTCACTATCCCTTCCACCCCCCAATCTCTCCCTGTCTTCACCATGTTCTGCCTTGCTTCCCACAGCCCCCCGTTTAAAGAGACTCATGAGAAGCCAGAGCAGAAACCTGTCCCTATCCGTCCCTCTCGCTCTCCCTACACCCCTCTCTAACCTGGCCCACGTCAATACAAAATCCCCCTTTAACAAAACTTAACAACACCCGTGCCCTAGCCCATACTACTCCGGCAAAGGCACAGTCCCAAAAGACATGGCGCACAGTCTCCTCCCTGCCACAAGAGGATCTTGGACAGGTGGGGGATTGCACCAAACTATACCGGTACAAGATGGAACGTACCGGCAAACACTTATGAAGGCTCAACCAATTCAGGTCCTTGAGCCTGTTGTCCAGACCCCGCGCCTGCACTCCCTCCCAGACCACTTCCGAGATGCCCACTACAGGCGCCGGACTCCCTGCCTTTCTGACCTCCTCGTACAGGTGCCTACGATCTAAACCTACTCGGGCAACTTCAACCTCAGGGTGCGCACGCAGCCACTTGGCCGCATGACCAATGTGCCACGGCAGCTGTTCCGCCCGAGGACCCGTGTTAGACCACACCATTATGCTTCTCGCCTGATACGAGAAAAATACCCGCAGGAGGTAACCGGACGGGTGTATCACTGGCTGAGCAAGCTCCGTTAACAAGAAAGAAACAAAAATTGTGTCCAGCTTGAGGGGGAAATGTGGTACCCCCCTACCTCCCTCCCCGATGGGACAGATCATGCGTGCCCTGGCGACCCACTTGCACCTGCCACCCCACATAAACTGAAACACAAGCCTCACTAGAGGCCTCCTCAGACAAGCCGGCAATGGGTAGATGTATGCCAAATACAAAAGAGACGGCAACACATCCACCTTTAGGACCAGGACTTTGCCCATAAAAGACAAATACCTAGCTTTCCACATTGCTAGCTTCCTCTGTACCACTGCGATACGCATGTTCCAGTTTAGTGTCGCTGAGCCGGAGGTCTCAAAATGGACCCCGAGAATCCTCAGGGCCCCCTCACAGAGAGATAACCCCCCAGGCACATCCGTTCTACCGCGCCATCTTCCGAAAAACTTGACGGAAGACTTTGCATGGTTCAGAACTGCTCCCGACGCTCGGGTGAAATCCCCAAAGATGGCAAGAGACCTTGTCAGGCACGAGTCCTTGCACAGCAAGGAAGTGTCATCGGCGTACTGCGTCATCTTAACACGCAGCCCACCACTTCCAGGGATCAGCAAACCTTCCACCCCTGTGTCTGCCCTAATGGCAGCCCCCAGAGGCTCCATGTACAGAACGAAGAGGAGAGCCGAGAGTGGGCACCCCTGCCTGACCCCAGACGAGAGGTCAAAAACGTCACCCAAGTGACTATTTACACTAACTCGGCACCCCGCTCCGACATATAATGTACGAATCCTAAACTGCTCCCCAAATCCTAATCGACCTAACACTCTGAATAAAAAGGATCTATTCACGCGATCAAAGGCTTTCACCTGATCTAGCGCTGCTACCATAAAAGGCAGTCCTCTATCTTCAACCCAAGCGATGGAGTCCCTGATTAACTGTAGGTTCCATCTAATAGAGCGGCCCTCTACCCCGCACGTCTGATCCTCATGAACGACGTAGGGAAGGGCTGTGCGCAACCGGTCTGCTAAAACCTTTGCAAGTAGCTTGTAATCTACACACAGCATGGTCAACGGCCGCCAGTTGCCAAGGTCTGTTACTTCCCCCTTCTTATATAAAAGTGACAGCACACCAACAGCCATTGATCCCCCCGGGACCCCCGTCTCAAGGATGGCCTTCAAGACTTTGAGGACCACTGGTCCAAGTATACCCCAAAACTTGAGATAAAACTCAGCCGGCAGCCCATCCATCCCAGGCACCTTCCCTTTTCCCATCCTCCTAAGAGCGCTCTCAACCTCTTCTAGTGAGATCTGGGCCTCCATCACTTCTCTAATGTCCTCCGGGAACCGCCTGGACAAGCGTTCTAAAAACACATTTCCCTGCTCTACATCTATTTCCCTTTCCTTAAATAAACCTTGGAAATGATCAGTTGTCACCCTGACCATATCCTCTGGTTCTCTAACTATACTACCATTTTCTTCCCTAACACCATGCATTACCTTCCTACTTTGTCTTGCCCTAACCAACTTAAAGAACATAGCAGAACAAGTCTCATTATGTTCTAGAAAGCCACTATGCGCATGCTCCAGGAAAGCTCGAGCCTTCCGCTCCTGCAAATCCCTGAGCTGCGCCTTTAGGGTTGCGGATCTCTCCCAGTCAAACGACCCGCCGAGTTTGCCTGCCTCGTATTCGAGTTCAATTAACCTTTGGATACGATCCACCTCCCTCCTCTCCTCACTTTTTTTCCTCTTGCAATACCCTATTATAAAAGCCCTAATCCTCACCTTAACTAATTCCCACCACTCTAACACCCCCTCGCACATGGACCGGAGGCCCTCAAGCCTCCTAAAGAAACCATAAAACCCATCAACAAAAGCCTGCTCCTCCAGCACATCCCGATCTAGCTTCCAGTACCCCCTACCAAAGAGGCAAACTGACGACCCCACCTGCAGGAGCACCCCGTCGTGATCCGAAAAGAAAACAGGCAACAGCCGCCCAGACAACTTACCCAAAGACCTGGGTACAAAAATATAATCGAGCCTCCGCTCATCCCCCCTGGAGTTACGCCATGTAGGACCGTCCATTTTCGGAGTAGTGTGCATACCACCATCTACCAGACCATGGCAAGCCATTAGCCTGGAAATGGCGCCTGCACTGCTATCCCCCCCTCTTCCTAAATCTGAATTAAAATCCCCCCCTATCACTAATTTCCTATTTGTGACACACAGGGGCGTCAGACAGTCCACCATCTCCCTCCTGTCTGCCACCACCTGTGGCCCATACACCACCACTAATCTAAATTTACAATCCCTTATCGTGACATCCACCCCTATAACCCTGCCCTGCATTACCACAAAAGAATCCTCCACTTTTACCTCCCTGTGCACCCACACAAAATCCCTACCCCGATGAGTGCACCCCCCTACACCCCAAACCGACTCCCCCTTGTCCCACTCCCTCTTAAATCTACTAACATCCCCTCCATCCCTCAGGTGAACCTCCTGTAAAAAACAAAAATCAAACCCCACACCCTCCAAATAACTAAAAACCGCCCTCCTCTTAACAATATATCTTAAACCCCTTACATTTAAACTAACAAAAGTAAAATTAGACTCCATGAAAAAATAAAACATGTAATACACTCAAATTCTAAACCCAGACAGAAAAAAAAAAAAAACAGGAGACTCACCCGATGCTCCCCTGCTCCATATCTACCGGTGAGAACACCATCCGTAATCCCGACATCCCCCCCTCTTCCTCCATCACACCATCCCAGGATGCAGGAATAGTGTTTGGCTCCGGGGTGCCCTGCACCCTGGGTCTACCCCCACAATCCTCCCCTCCCCAGTGTTGCAGCTGGTTTGGAAAAAATTGCGGAGGCTGAGTCCCCAAACAAAAAACTCCCCACCTCCTCCTGTACCCAGTCCTGAGTCTTGTTAGGTGTGTCCCCACCCAAATGAAGTTGAGAGCCTGGGGAAACCAGCAGCAACCCAGAGGTTTCTCCCACCCCCATCACTCTCTTGGCCATCCCCTCCCCTCACTGTCGGCCAATCGCACCCTCCTCTTCATTCTCTTCTTTGGTGATGGCGGCAGTGGAGAGATACCACCCCCCCCCCCCGCCAGCTCCTCCACCATACCCTCATCTCTTCCACCATGTCACTTTCCCCCCAGTCCACTTGCTCTTCCACCGTCTCCTTCTCCACCACTCCTCCCTCGCTTTCTTCTCTCTCATGCTCCTCCACTCGGTTGCCTTCTTCCGCCGCTTTACCTGGTTCTCCTACTCCCGTGCCTTCCGTTTCCTTCTCTCTTCCATCCGCTGCTTCTTGCTCCTCCTCCTTCCTTGTGGCCTTCCCCTCTGGACTTGTACTCTTGTCATGAGGCATGCTTCCTTCCCCTCCTCTTCTTCCCTCATCCCCCGCTCCTGCTCTCCCCCCAGCCGCAGACGCATATGACCTCAGACGGGCCGGGCACCCCCGCCACAGGTGTGCTGACGAGCCACACCCATGGCATGTCTTAGGCTTGTCACAATCCCTCGCCTCGTGATCCTCAGATCCACAAAATCTGCATTTTCTCATGCTGCACGAGGCGAAAATGTGTCCGTAGGCCATACAGCGCCTGCAAAATGGGGACTGACGTGCATAAAACAACGTCCCCCTGTCAGCCCCAAGGGAGAACATAGCAGGAGGATGGAGGTAGCCACCATGTCCCGTTGGGTCCTCCCTGAGGAGGGCCTGGAAGCCTCTCCTCCCATTCCAAAACCCAAGGGAGTCTTTGAGGTGCCTAGCTGAGGAGACGTTATCCATGTATCTCCCCAGAAAAGCCATCACCTCTTCGTCCTTAACGTAAGGGTTGTAAATGTTGACAGTTACAACCCTAAAGTTATTCTTCGCCAGGCTTGTTATTTCGTAGTGGCTCATCGGCCTCTCACCTCCCACTGCTCTTGCCCTTCTCAGGATATCATCGTGTTTTTCCTCTGTATATAGTGCCACGTCGAATGCTCCCTCCAACGAGTTGCCTTGGAAACAAAACACGTCCTTCACCGTCAGCTTTAGAATCCCCATCAATATTATCCTTCCAAAAGATTCCCGTCCTAAAGGCTCTATCTCCTTTTCCTTCCAAGCAAAACGAATCGTGTTGGCCAGCCCAATCCCAGGGACTGACCGTGTTGATGTATTTAGCACCATCTCCGCAAGGAGAATGGCGCTCGTTCTCTTCTCTTCCAAAACAAGAAAAAAAGAAAATCCAAAGTGACCGAGCCTGTCTGGTGAACACTAACACAGAGACAGGAACAATCACCCACGAAATACAAAGTGAAAACCAGGCTACCTAAATACGGTTCCCAATCAGAGACAACGAGAATCACCTGACTCAGATTGAGAACCGCCAAGGCAGCCAAGCCTATACAACAGCCAAGCCCCTACTCAGCCGCAATCCCAAATACTACAAACCCCAATACGAAAATACAATATATAAACCCATGTTACACCCTGGCCTAACCAAATATATAACGAAAACACAAAATACAATGACCAAGGCGTGACAGATGTCGGTAATACATATATATATATTTATAAATAAATATATATATATATATACACAAAGTTCTGACTTCAAAATATCCACATTCAAAAGAAAAAGCCTCTCATCAGGCAACACCTGTCTTAACCAATAATGAACAGGTGGGGTCTACCAGGCTCAGATACAGCTGCCCCTTGAGTTACCCAAAAGGGAACTAACTAGACTAGAACATCCCCAAATGGGCAATTAAATACATTTGGCAACACCTATTCTTGGCGGAAGCCGGCCCAGTGGCACCTTAATTGTGGAATATGGTCTCATAGTAATGGCTGGAACCGAGTTAATGGATTGGTATGGAACACATCACACACATCCATGTGTTTGATACCATTCCATTCAGTCTATTCCAGCCATTGTTATGAGCCCTCCTCCCCTCATCTGCCTCCTGTGCTATGCACGCTAACGCGTGAGCCTTCACACAACATTAAACACTGCGGAGAAACCGGACACATGCTTTCCTAACAAAGACAAATAGTGTGCACGAATTGGCGGGAGTCCGATCGCAATAGTGGAGAGAGACGTGCCTACAGCGAGTCTTCGCCATACACATAGTGCTGAGCGATTAACCAACATTTCTGTTATTTTGCGGTTTTTAAACAACTAATTGACCAAAGTCGGTCCAATTATTTAAATAGCATTTTATTCATTTTTTTTCTGTGAGCTCAATGCGCACATGTTCTCTAGAGATAAATCAGAGCCAGTCTGAACTGTGAGATGTAGTAGGGGGAGTTGTATTTTCCAACAGGTCAATATTCTACATAGTTTAGCGCATAAAACATGGGAATGAAATACAATTACTTAATCCATTGCACATCTACTTGTCTGGTCTGTGTTTGTCTTATGCCTGTTGTTGGTCCGGAATAAGTGGTTTTCCGAATCCTCTGCTCTCTGCGCCTGATTCCACACCCATCACTCTTCTAAGCCTGACAATGATGCTGGAGGCACATTCCTCACACATAAGCAGTAATAACAAACATTGTCAAGAAGTAGCAGTGGTCCTTTTGACTTCAACTGACATCATTACGGTTCAGTATTTCTAACCCCCCCCCCCTTACATGTACATGTGACAGCAAGGCAAAATGGCACATTCCAATGAAGAACATCATAGCAGTTGCCCGAGGCAGATAAACATTTTGCCCAGGCCCTAAACACTGTCCCCTAACCTTTTGGTGATGTGGGGGCATAAACTTCCCCGCATGGGTCTTAGTTGAAGCAGGTAAGGGAGTATTGTCCCCCAAACGATGCACAGTAGAGACTGGGGGTGGTCTCCAGACCCCCCAGCAGTGACACTTCTTCCGTGCCACACCCAGGAACATTTTACGGTGCAATAATTTTCTCTCCAAGCCCCGGGAAAGGGTCAGAGCACACTCTCTTCGCTCCAGGATCTGGAGAAAGCTCAGTCATAGTCAATTCGGTGTAAGTCAATGTTGGGATGAAAAATTCACACACCCCATCATAGGGCAGACACTCCTGCAGAGCGACCCCTATAGGAACAGCAGAGGAGTTGGAAGGAGACAGTTCGGCCTCCAACACAACGTCTTCACCAGGGCCCGACTGGTAAACTTGACCCCACCATTTTAAATCAAAATAAAATATTACAGGCGGAGGCATATAACCTTATTCACTTAGAAGCGTTTTCCCAGCTTTTTATGGAACCCCAAAGGAGTCATACCAAACCACCCCAGTGGCTTTCAATAGCCCCCCCCCCCCTAAGCACACCGTAGCGCTGTTCTGTCCATTGTGCTAACACAGCGTAGCGGAGATACAGATTTGTTTTAGCGCCAACCTGTCTCTCAATCATTTGCACCGTTGAGAGCATCCTGTCCGGCTGTATAACTGCCTGGTATGGCAACTGCACCGTCCGCAACCACAGGGCTCTCCAGAGGGTGGTGAGGTCTGACCACCAGGGGCTCACTGCCTGCCCTCTACAGCAACCACATTTTTCAGGTTTAATAGATTTTTGCTATTTTTATATTGGGACATGAAACTAAAACTGAGGGACAAGTTTGACCTGAGGGGGTTAAACCCTCTTTAGCCCCTCGTGGAGCCGGGTACGGTCTGAGGTGGGTCTGGATGGGGCATAATTTGAGTGACAGTAAGTGTATGCGCATGCGTGTGTGTGTGTTTGTGTGTGTGTGTGTGTGTGTGTTCGTTCATGCGTGCGATGGAAATGCAACATTCAGCAGTGAGGTATGATGGAGGAGTGGGAGGTAGGTGGGTAGTACCTTGAGTCACCTCTACTTTCTCCTAGGGAGGTGGATCAGGTGGATCAGTGATGTGCCGATCAGGCAGTGGCAGTGCTATATCCCCTGTCACCTAATGGAGCTAATGATAAACTTTACTGCAATGGCTGACTTAATCTCCGTAGTCAACAGACCATGTTCGGATATAGCTCTACTTCAGGGATACATAATAAAAGTAATTAAGTATAGCACTGAACTCACAGTGGAACAGATTGGTTATTTAAGACTTGAAAGCTCTCAAATAAAACGAAATTAATGCAGAGTGAGTGGCTCCTTTAATAACGCACACTGACTACTGTATCAATTGAAGAACGAACTATAGCTCATTCTGGACAGAATCTTAGTTGAATGCCTTTTCAACCCAAACCCCATGAGTCATGCTGGGCATGTCTGGTTCACCTTGGCTCTATCTGGTTCAGCCTGGTGAGTCAGTGAGATTAATGCTTTTTAGTGTTTAGTTTTAGGCCTTGCTGCCTCCGGGCTGGCTCCTGGCCACTGATCTGGATGGACCCAGCCAGTCATGCGAAACTAATGGTTACCGTGACACAACCCCCAGTACAGAGCAAATGGATCTACTTTCTCAATCGCTCCCACTCTCATCCATGTGCCCCCACAATATTGCAAGCCTACCGCACTCTGGATAGAAACAAAATGCCACACTCGCCAGACCTAATTTCTGCATTAGTCATTGAGACCCCAGGCGTTGCCAGGGAGACAGTGTAATTACCATCTTATAGGAATTGGTGTAATAAAGGTGGGCCCTGAGGCATGGAGCGAAGGTAATGGCCTTTATGAGAGCATTTACTACCCTGCCATTGCACCAAGACATGCTTCAACCACTTGCAGCCAGCAGCCTAAGGCAGAGCGGGCGGCAGGTGTGTTCGTGATACACCGGAGTCGTGTTTGTTAGGCATGATGGACTGAAGTAGGGTAAGGTACAATCTGAACTCGTCCAATAACAAACGCTCTTTTTTGTTTTCCCTTGCATAACGTTTTGAAATGTTTTGCAGCTGTGTTCCCTAATGAACATGACCCAGAACAGGACATCCCTACCAGTGTCACCTCTTGGCCATTCTGGGTCAGGAGGCAATATCATAATAATATATAGATAGATAAATAATGAGAATGATCGAGAAGTGAAGATTTAGGTGGGGATATTCATGCTTCTCTTTCACAGAAGGTGATGAAAACCTCAAGCAAAGAATTGAAAGAGCATACCGCAAACGTTTATGTCAAATACTGAGCTTCTCCACTACTTGTCTCTCTAATGCGAGTAGCTCGGAGTGAGGCGTGGCTGAACATCTCTTAATGTCAGCTGTCTCCCTATGTCTAGGAATATATCGACAGAAGGAATTCAGAAAGGAATTTAGAGAGCCAGTTTTGAAAGCATTTATCAGAATCCATGTCATCCTTGCATTCATTGATCTAAAGGCATTAATGACAAATCCAGGTGTGAGAGTGTGTGTATATGTTTGTATGTGCGTGTGTGTGCACGCTTGCATGTGTGTAGAAGTAGAAGTGTGTGTACTCTACTTCTTTATGATATTGAAGTTGTAGAGTAGAGATGGAGGGACTCTTGAGACAACAAGGTTTAATCCCACGCTCCTGTGAGGATTCAGGAGGGGCGGATTTCAGTTGATCCCTGCCACTCAAAATTAATACCCAGGGTTAGAAAGCTCCCATGTGGAGCGCAAAAATATTAGAGGGGGGACACCTGACATAACGGCCTGATGCACTTGTACAGAGTGCCATTAATTTGTATTTACTTGTGGAGGGAGTTGTGTTCACAATGGCCTTTTCATTTTTACAAATCACTCAAGAAAAAGCTCAGGACAAATCCCCATGACACACACACACACACACACGCACGCACGCACGCACGCACACACACACACACACACACGCACACACGGACGCACGCACGCACGCACAGTGTAGGTACATACAAGGTCCATTACTCACACCTTGTGGTAAGAAATGGACACAACAGGCCTCATGGGGTTGCGTTTTACATTGACTGACTGTAATGTTGCCTCAGTCACGTGGATAAATAAACAGTGGTGGAAAAGTACTCAAATAAAATACGTTATTATTTGTCACATGCACTAACTACAACAGTGAAATGCTGACTTACAAGCCCTTAACCAACAATGCAGTTTTAAGAAAATACCTCTAAATAAAGTAAGAGATAAGAAAAATAAATAATTCAAGAGCAGCAGTAAATAACAATAGCGGTGCTATATATAGAGGGTGCCGGTACAGAGTCAATGTGTGGGGGCACCGGTGTCGAGGTAATTCAGGTAATATGTACATGTAGGTATAGTTATTAAAGTGACTCTGCATAGATAATAACAGAGAGTAGCAGCAGCGTAGAAGAGAGGTGGGGGGCAATGCAAATAGTCTGGGTAGACATTTGATTAGCTGTTCAGGAGTCTTATGGCTTGGGGGTAGAAGCTGTGTAGAAGCCTCTTGGACCGAGACTTGACGCTCCAGGACCACTTGCCGTGCGGGAGCAGAGAGAACAGTCTATGACTAGGGTGGCTGGAGTCTTTGACTATTTTTAGGGCCTTCCTCTGACACCGCCTGGTATAGAGGTCCTGGATGGCAGGAAGCTTGGCCCCGGTGTAATACTGGGCCGTACGCACTACCCTCTGTAGTGCCCTGCGGTCGGAGGCTGAGCAGTTGCCATACCAGGCAGTGATGCAACCCGTCAGGATGCTTTCGACGGTGCAGCTGTAAAATCTTTTGAGGATCTGAGGGCCCATTCCCTATAGTTTTAGTCTCCTGATGGAGAATAGGTTTTGTCGTGCCCTCTTCATGACTGCCTTGCTGTGCTTGTTGGCGATGTGCACACCAAGGAACTTGAAGCTCTCAACCTGCTCCACTATAGTCCCGTCGATGCGAACGGGGGCGTGCTCAGTCCTCCCTTTCCTGTAGTCCACAATCGTCTACTATGTCTTGATCACGTTGAGGGAGAGGTTGTTGTCCTTGCACCACATGGGCAGGTCTCTGATCTCCTTCCTATAGGCTGACACTGTTGTGTCATCTGCAAACTTAATGATGGTGTTGGAGTCGTGCCTGACCATGCAGTCATGAATGAACAGAGAGTACAGGAGGGGACTGAGCACGCACCAATGAGGGGACCCCGTGTTGAAGATCAGCTTGGCGAATGTGTTGTTACCTACCCTTACCACCTGGGGGCGGCCCGTCAGGAGGTCCAGGATCCAGTTGCAGAGGGAGGTGTTTAGTCCCAGGGTCATTAGCTTAGTGATGAGCTTTGAGGGCACTGTGGTGTTGAATGCTGAGCTGTAGTCAATGAATAGCATTCTCACATAGGTGTTCCTTTTGTCCAGGTGGGAAAGGGCAGTGTGGAGTGCAATTGGAGTGGGTCTAGGGTTTCTAGGATAATGGTGTTGATGTGACTCATGACCAGACTTTCAAAGCATTTCATGGCTACTGACGTGAGTGCTACGGGTCGATAGGCATTTTGGCATGTTACCTTAGTGTTCTTGGGCACAGGGACTGTGGTGATCTGCATGAAACATGTTGGTATTACAGACTCAGACAGGGAGAGGTTGAAATTGTCAGTGAAGACACTTGCCAGTTGGTCAGCACATGCTCAGAGTACACGTCTTAGTAATCCGTCTGGCCCTGCGGCCTTGTGAATGTTGACCTGTTTCAAGGTCTTGCTCACATCAGCTGTGGAGAATGTGATCACACAGTCGTCCGGAACAGCTGATGTTCTCATAAATGTTTCAGTGTTACTTGCCTCAAAGCGAGCATAGAAGTTATTTAGCTCATCTGGTAGGCTCGTGTCACTGGGCAGCTCTCGGTTGTGCTTCCCTATGTAGTCTGTAATAGTTTGCAAGCCCTGCCACATCCGACGAGCGTTGGAGCCGGTGTAGTACAATTTGATCTTAGTCCTGTATTGACGTTTTGCCTGTTTTATGGTTCGACGGAGGGCATAGCGGGATTTCTTATAAGCTTCCGGATTAGAGTCCAGCTCTTTGAAAGCGGCAGCTCTACCCTTTATCTCAGTGCGGATGTTGCCTGTAATTCATGGCTTCTGGTTGGGGTATGTACGTACAGTCACTGTGGGGACGACGTCAGCGTTGTACTTATAGATGACACCAGTGAATCCCGGAATGTATTCCAGTCTGTGCTAGCAAAACAGTCCTGTAGTTTACTATCTGCTTCATCTGACCTCTTTTTTTATAGACCAAGTCGCTGGTGCTTTCTGCTTTAAATTTTGTTTGTAAGCAGGAATCAGGACGATAGAATTATGATCAGATTTGCCAAATGGAGGGCGAGGGAGAGCTTTTACGCGTCTCTGTGTGTGGAGTAACGTTTTTTACCCTCTGGTTGCACATTTAACATACTGATAGAAATTAGGTAAAACGGATTTAAGTTTCCCTGCATTAAAGTCCCCAGCCACTAGGAGTGCCGCTTCTGGATGAGCATTTTCCTGTTTGCTCTACCTCAGGCCTTCCTTAGATATTGTGCACCAGCGGTTGGTTAGAAATATGCATAGGCCCCCGCCCTGTGTTTTACCAGAGTCTGCTGTTCTATCCTGCAAATAGAATGTATAATCTGCCAGCTGTATGCTATTAATGTCGTCGTTCAGCCATGACTCGGTGAAACATAAGATATTACAGTTTTTAGGGTCCTGTTGTTAGTATATATGTGCTTTCAGTTCGTCCCACTTACTTTCCAGTGATTGAACGTTAGCTAGCAGTACGTAGGACAATGGCAGATTAGCCACTCGTTGCCTGATCCTCACAAGCACCCCCCGATCTCTTTCCTTCTCCAGCGAATGACAGGGATGAGGGCCTGTTTGGGTGTTTGGAGTATATTATTCCCGTCCGACTCATTAAAGAAAAAGTCTTTGTCCAGTTCGAGGTGAGTAATTGCTGTTCTGATGTCCAGAAGCTCTTTTCAGTCATAAGAGACGGTAGCAGCAACATTATGTACAAAACAAGTTACGAACAACGCAAAAAAAAATAGCACGGTTGAGTAAGAGCCAATAAAACAATACTCAGTTCTCATACTTGAGTAAAAGTAAAGGTACCTTAATAGAAAATGACTTAAAAGTGAAAGTCACCCAGTAAAATACTATTTGAGTAGAAGTATAAAAGTATTTGTTTTTAAATATTCTTAAGTATCAAAAGTAAATGTAGTTGCTAAAATTTACTTAAGTATCAAAAGCAAAAGTACAAATAATTGCATTTATTTTTTTTGCGTATAGCCAGGATCACACTCCAACACTCATAATTTACAAACAAAGCATTTGTGTTTAGTTAGTCCGCCAGATCAGAGGCAGTAGGGATGACCAGGGATGCTCTCTTGATAAGTGTGCAAATTTAACAATTTTCTGTCCTGCTAAGCATTCAAAATGTACTTTTAGGTGTCAGGGAAATGTATGGAGTAAAAAGTACATTATTTTCTTTCGGAATGTAGTGAAGTAAAAGTAAAATTTGTCAAAAATATAAATAGTAAAGTACAGATACCCCCAAATAACTACCTAAGTAGTACTTTAAAGTATTTTTTACTTAAGTACTTTACACCACTGTAAATAAAGGACAAATAAATGGATAGCAGATAGTCCAACAAAATAATGGTTCAACAAAACTCCCTGGAGGTCGCTGCCAGGTCATTTATGTACAATACAGCTGCAGTATGAAACCAGGGGCTTAAGCAGTGGTTGTTGTGACAATGAAGTAAGCCATGTCACGGTCACAACTGTCCTTCCCAACCATTTCCAAACGGGTCTTGCCACGGTCTTGCCCACACCATCCAACTTTTCAGAGTGAGCTCCATACAGTACCATGCCCCATATCACTACCATATTCATACATTTATCCAACACCTTCTGCCTTCCTTCCCTCCAATAAAGTCATGCCTCCTCAGCACGTTCTCCCACCATATAACACCTCCCACCAAAGCATTGCTGCTAAAACAAACACTCATGGATAAATAACTTCTTCTGTTTCCAAGTTACTGTTGCCAAGGGTGCCCATGGACAACTCCCCACCTTCCAATCCAACCATCACAGCACCATGTTCTGAACGCATGTGTGGTTGTAAGACCATTAAGATGTTAGTTAGAGCATAGCTATTGGCAGCACTCAGTGCGTTAACTATCTGTGAAGCCACAGATCACCATTGGAGCATGAAATCAAACATGTCTAAGGTTGTTTTTTTTAAGCTTGGAAGCCATGCAGCGTGTTTACATAGAAATCTGTGCATTTCTTCAGAAATGTGTTTGGTTCAGTTTGACCCTCAAGGGAGGATTGAGTGTTTGTTGATTGCTTGTTTGCATTGGCTCGTTTGTAGTGGTGGTTAGGGATTGGTGTGTTCAGACGCCCAGTGATCTGCCTCCTTGCTCCATCTCCAGATGGTGTTCTTTGTTTCATGCTTCGATTTGCCAGATTTTTTACTTTAATTAGAGAGGAGCATCATTTGAGGCTAATGACTTACACTTTGGCTAATATTCCTCTGCAGTTAAGTACTGCAAAACAATTATCTGAGTGGGCAAATGTGATTTACAGACATTTTGGATAATTTGATAACTCCTTGATATAATAATAGCAGTAATGAACTTAGTTAATCTCAACACCATCATAACACTCCATTGTTAACCAAACTTTGTAAACAGCGTCTTTGAAAACGAACAATGTAGGCTATAATTTCAAAATATGTTTAAAACTATCAGGTTGTCCTCATGGACTGTCCTTACGTGTATACATTTGAGTGGTTCCATTTCTCCATGCTTATCTCACAGCTTTAAGGCAAACATTGGGTTCAAAAAGGTTCCAATCATTAATAAAATAATTTACACACAGCAATGTTGAAGTGAAACATGTTGAGCTTGTAAAGGAACACATAAGGGACCATTCTCCTGGAACCACAAGCCCAAAAATGACCAATTCTAAAGCATCTCACCCAGAACTAGAATGATGGAACCAGCCACAGTTATGTCTGGCACAATTACCGTATAACCATTTAACCGACGGTTATGGATGAAGACGTCATGAAAATAAAATAACCGTCATAACCATTAAATGTCCAATGCCGCTGTTTTTATCTCAATATCAAACAGTTTCTAGGTAACAACTAAGAACTTTACTGTGATTGTTTTCAATTAAAATTGTCAAAAACAACACAAATATTTTCTTAGCAAAGAGCAAATTCTCAATCAAGAAGAATCAAGAATCAAGGACTGTCTAGGAGTGGTCTGAGTGGGGAGGGGAAAACTGAAATTTAGCTGTTATTGAATGGTCTTTTCAAACAGCTCTTACACTAAAAGTGCATCATCATCACTTTTACAATAGGCTATTGTGTGGAAATGTATGTAAAACACATGTAGTGTGTAGTGTGGAAATGTATGTAAAACACAGGGAAATCACATTTTTAACCTCTTGGAACTCCCCATCCCGGATCCGGGATCGTGACTAAAGCCTCAGGCTCATTAGCATAACGCAACGTTAACGATTTCTGAAAATCGCAAATAAAATGAAAATAATGTGTCTGCTCTCAAGCTTAGCCTTTTCTTAACAACACTGTCATCTCAGATTTTCAAAATATGCTTTTGAACCATAGAAATTGACTAATTTGTGTAAGAGTATGCAAAGCTAGCATAGCATTTTGAGTAGCATTTAGCACGCAACATTTTCACAAAAACCAGATAAATAAAATCATTTACCTTTGAAGAGCTTCTGATGTTTTCAATGAGGAGACTCTCAGTTACATACCAAATGCTCAGTTTTTCCTGAAAGCGTCTGTGTGTAGGAGAAATCGTTCCGTTTTCTACATTGCATCTGGCTACCGAAACGAACCGAAAATTCAGTCACCTACAACGTCAAACTTTTTCCGAATTAACTACATAATATCGACCGAAACATGGCAAACGTTGTTTGGAATCAATCCTCAAGGTGTTTTTTCACATATCTCTTCATTGATATATCGTTCGTGGAAGCTTGCTTTCCTCTCTGAATCCCATGGAAAAATACTGGCAGCTGACTTTTGCGCACCAATTTCGGCGCAGGACACCGGGTGGACACCTGGTAAATGTGGTCTCTTATGGTCAATCTTCCAATGATCTGCCTACAAATACGTCACAATGCTGCAGACACCTTGGGGAAACGACAGAAAGGGTTGACTCACTCCTCTCGCATTCACAGCCATATAAGGAGACAATGGAAAACAGAGCCTCAAAAATCCTTGTCATTTCCTGGATGCCGTCTCATCTTGGTTTTGCCTGAAGCTCACGTTCTAGGGCACGCACAGAAAATATCTTTGCAGTTCTGGACACGTCAGAGTGTTTTCTTTCGAAAGCTATCAATTATATGCATAGTCGAGCATCTTTTTGTGACAAAATATCTTGTTTAAAACGGGAACGTTTTTCATCCAAAAATGAAATTGCGCCCCCATAGCATCAAGAGGTTAACTGCACTGGGCCTGTGTGTGTGTGTGTGTGTGTGTGTGTGTGTGTGTGTGTGTGTGTGTGTGTGTGTGTGTGTGTGTGTGTGTGTGTGTGTGTGTGTGTGTGTGTGTGTGTCTAACGAACAGCTGACTGAAGACGGGGAGGCCGGGCATTCGTGCGGTTGAGTCTGTATCTGCAGTAATATGGACTCTTAACAACATTAAGAAACTTTGTTCCTGAAAAAAGCAAGGTGTTGTAGCACACAAGTCTTTGGTTGCCGAGGAAACGCCCCCTCCGCATGTGGCTCATGCAATGGAATTATTGTTTTGTTTTAATTGCAATGAGAACATATTTTACAACAATTTTCTCATCAATCTACACTCAATACCCCATAATACCCCATGATAAAAAACAGTATTCGGACCCTTTGCTATGAGACTCAACATTTAGCTCAGGTGCATCCTGTTTCCATTGATAATCCTTAATTAAAAAGTCAACTGCCCTGTTTCTCAGGCCCTGAAGTCAGGATATGCATAAAATTAGTACCATTGGAAAGAAAACACTTTGAAGTTTGCAGAAATGTTAAAATAATGTAGGAGAATATAACACAATAGTATGGTAGGAGAAAATCCAAAGAAAACCCAACCAGATTGTTTTTTGCAATTGCAATGGCAAGTATAAGGGCATACTCAAGTACATCTCTCATGGTGTTAGCACATGGTGTGAGCAGTCTATGTTCAAGGTTTCAGGCATGTAACTTCCAAAATGAATAAGAAATATCAGTTTTAGTACAGAGACACAGTCTTGGAAATTCGTGTTTGCGCGCGCCATGAAGAAAAGACGTACTGGCTAAGATTGGTTTCCTACTGAACATACTTCTTTCCGTAAGAAATATTATAGTTTGCTTACATTTTAGGGTATCTGAGGAGTAAATAGAAACATATTTTGACTTGTTGAAATAAAGTTTAGGGTAGATTTTCGGATTCCTTTCTCTGAACGACTGGATTACTCAAATCGATGGCGCCAACTAAACTGATTTTTTGGGATATAAAGAAGCATTTTATCTAACAAAACGAAACTACATGTTATAGCAGGGACCCTTTGGATGACAAATCAGAGGAAGATTTTGAAAAAGTAAGTGACTATTTAATCGCTATTTGTGAATTTATGAAACCTGTGCAGGTGGAAAAATATTTTGGTCTGGGGGCCGTCCTCAAACAATCGCATGGCATGCTTTCGCTGTAATAGCTACTGTAAATCAGACAGTGCAGTTAGATTAACAATAATTTAATTTAATTTAGTTTAATATCCATAATTTGTATGATTATTTATTTGAATTGCGTGTCCTCCAGTTTCAACGGAAGTTGTCCCGCTAGCTGGACGCCTAAGAAGTTTTTAAGATGTTTCTACAACTTGATTGGAGTCCCACCTGTGGTAAATTCAATTGATTGGACATGATTTGGGAAGGCACATACCTGTCTTCATAAGGTCCCACAGTTGACAGTGCATGTCAGAGCAAAAACCAAGACATGAGGTTGAAGGAATTGTCTGTAGAGCTCCGAGACATGATTGTGTTGAGGCACAGATCTGGGGAAGGGTACCAAAAAATATCTGCAGCATTGAAGGTCCCCAAGAACACAGTGGCCTCCATCATTATTAAATGGAAGAAGTTTGGAACCAGCAAGACTAAAGCTGGCCACCTGACCAATCTGAGCCATCGGCAGAGAAGGGTCTTGGTCAGGGAGGTGACGAAGAACCCAATGGTCAATCTGACAGAGCCCTAGACAACAATTTCTGCAGCACTCCACCAGTCAGGCCTTTATGGTAGAGTGGCCAGATGGAAGCCACTCCTCATCAAGGCACATGACAGGCACTTAAAGGACTCTCAGACCAATTCTCTGGTCTGATGAAACCAAGACTGAACTCTCTGGCCTGAATGCCAAGTGTCACGTCCGGAGGAAACCTGGCACCATCCCTACAGTAAAGCATGGTTGTGGCAGCATCATATTGTGGGGATGTTTTTCAGTGTCAGGGACTGAGAGACTAGTCAGGATCGAGGAAAAGATTAACGGAGCAAAGTGGCCCTGCCAGAGCCCGGATTTGAACCCTATCAAACATCTCTGGAGAGCCCTGAAAATAGCTGTGTAGCAAAACTCCCCATCCAACCTGACAGAGCTTGAAAGGATCTGCAGAGAAGAATAGGAAAAACTCCACAAATACAGGTGTGCCAAGCTTGCAGCATCAAATCCAAGAAGACTAGAGGCTGTAATCGTTGCCAAAGGTGCTTCAAAAAATATTTATTTAACCTTTATTTAACCAGGTAGGCAAGTTGAGAACAAGTTCTCATTTACAATTGCGACCTGGCCAAGATAAAGCAAAGCAGTTCAACACATACAACAGCACAGAGTTACACATAGAGTAAAACAAACATACAGTCAATAATACAGTAGAAAAATAGATCTATATACGATATGAGCAAATGAGGTGAGATAAGGGAGGTAAAGGCAAAAAAAAGGCCATGGTGGCGAAGTAAATACAAAATAGCAAGTAAAACACTGGAATTATAGATTTGCAGTGGAAGAATGTGCAAAGTAGAAATAAAGATAATGGGGTCAAAAGGAGCAAAATAAATAAATAAATACAGTAGGGGAAGAGGTAGTTGTAGTGAGGGAGATAAACTAGTGAGGGAGATAAGTGTTTCCAGTTTCAGAGATTTTTGTAGTTCATTCCAATCATTGGCAGCAAAGAACTGGAAGGAGAGGAGGCCAAAGGAAAAATTTGTTTTGGGGGTGACCAGAGAGATATACCTGCTGAAGTGCATGCTACAGGTGGGTACTGCTATGGTGACCAGCGAGCTGAGATAAGGGGGGACTTTACCTAGCAGGGTCTTGTAGATGACCTGGAGCCAGTGGGTTTGGCGATGAGTATGAAGCGAGGGCCAGCCAACGAGAGTGTACAGTGCTGGGTAGTATATGGGGCTTTGGTGACAAAACGGATGGCACTGTGATAGACTGCATCCAATTTATTGAGTGGAGTATTGGAGGCTATTTTGTAAATGATATCGCCAAAGTCGAGGATTGGTAGGATCGTCAGTTTTACGAGGGTATGTTTAGCAGCATGAGTAAAGGATGCTTTGTTGCGAAATAGGAAGCTTTGGATTGGAGATGTCTGGAAGGAGAGTTTACAGTCTAACCAGACACCGAGCTATTTGTAGTTGTCCACATATTCTAAGTCAGAACCGTCCAGAGTAGTGATGCTGGACGGGCAGGTAGGTGCAGGCAGCGATCGGTTGAAGAGCATGCATTTAATTTGACTTGTATTTAAGAGCAGTTGGAGGCCACGGAAGGAGAGTTGTATGGCATTGAAGCTCGTCTGGAGGGTTGTTACCACAGTGTCCAAAGAAGGGCCAGAAGTAAACAGAATGGTGTTGTGGTGGAAGAAGGCGCACGAGGCTGAAGAAATGTGGTTTGTCACCAAAAACCCTCACAAACTTTTACAGATGCACAATTGAGAGCATCCTGTCGGGCTGTATCACCGCCTGGTACGGCAACTGCTCCACCCACAACCGTAGTGGGGTCTGCACGACGCATCACTGGGGGCAAACTACCTGCCCTCCAGGACACCTACACCACCCGATGTCACAGGAAGGCCATAAAGATCATCAAGGACAACAACCACCCAAGCCAATGCCTGTTCACCCCGCTATCATCCAGAAGGCGAGGTGAGTACAGGTGCATCAAAGCTGGGACCGAGAGACTGAAAAACAGCTTCTATCTCAAGGCCATCAGACTGTTAAACAGCCACCACTAACATTGAGTGGCTGCTGCCAACATACTGTCTCAACTCCAGCTCACCTTAATAATGGAAATTGATGAATCTAAATGTATCACTAGCCACTTTAAACAATGCCACTTAATACAATGTTTACACACCCTTCATTACTCATCTCATATGTATATGTATATACTGTACTCTATATCATCTACTGCATCTTGCCATCTTTATGTAATACATGTATCACTAGCCACTTTAAACTATGCCACTTTTATGACACTTTTTATGCCACTATGCTACTGCATCTTGTCTATGCTGTTCTGTACCATCACTCATTCATATATCTTTATGTACATATTCTTTATCCCTTTACACTTGTGTGTATAAGTTAATTGTTGTGAAATTGTTAGGTTAGATTACTCGTTGGTTATTACTGCATTGTCGGAACTAGAAGCACAAGCATTTTGCTCCACTCGCATTAACATCTGCTAACCATGTGTATGTGACAAATAACATTTGATTTGATTTGGTGATTGACAAAGTCGAAAGCCTTGGCCAGGTCAATTAATACGGCTGCACAGTATTGTTTCTTATCAATGGTGGTTAAGATATCGTTTAGGACCTTGAGCGTGGCTGAGGTGTACCCATGACTAGCTCAGAAACCAGATTGCATAGCGGAGAAGGTGTGGTGGGATTCGAAATGGTCAGTAATCTGTTTGTTGACTTGGCATTTGAAAACCTTAGATCGGCAGTGTAGGATAGATATCGGTCTGTAGCAGTTTGGGTCAAGAGTGTCCCTCCCCCTTTGAAGAGGGGGATGACCGCAGCTGCTTTCCAATCTTTGGGAATCTCAGACGACACGAAAGAGAGGTTGAAAAGGCTAGTATAAGGGGGTTGCAACAATTTTGGCAGATCATTTTAGAAAGAAAGGGTCCAGATTGTCTAGCCCAGGCTGATTTGAAAGGGTCCAGATTTTGCAGCTCTTTCAGAACATCAGCTGACTGGATTTGGGAGAAGGAGAAATGGGGAAGGCTTGGCGAGTTGCTGTTGGGGGTACAGTGCAGTTGACCGGGGTAGGGGTAGCCAGGTGGAAAGCATGGCCAGCTGTAGAAAAATGCTTATTGAAATGTTCAATTATAGTGGATTTATCGGTGGTGACAGAGTTTCCTATCCTCAGTGCAGTAGGCAGCTAGGAGGAGGTGTTCTTATTCTCCATGGACTTTACAGTGCCCCTGAACTTTTTTGAGTTTGTGTTGCAGGAAGCAAATTTCTGCTTGAAAAAGCTCGCCTTGGCTTTTCTAACTGCCTGTGTGTATTGGTTTCTAACTTCCCTGAAAAGTAGCATATCACGTGGGCTGTTCGATGCTAATGCAGAACGCCATAGGATGTATTTGCGTTGGTTAAGAGTAGTCAGGTCTGGAGAGAACCAAGGGCTATATCTGTTCCTGGTTCTAAATTAAGTACTGACTAAAGTGATTGAGTACTTATGTAGATGTGATATTTCCATTTATATTTGTAATTAATTTGCTAAATTTACTAAAAACCTGTTTTTGCTTTGTCATTATGGGATATTGTGTGTAGATTGATGAGAATTTTTTTTTAAATCCATTTTCGAATAAGGCTGTAACGTAACAAAATGTTGAAAACTCAAGGGGTCTGAATACTTTCCGAATGCACTGTATATCTCTACTGTATTGATTGTTTCCCCCATCCCTAGTGGCCAGGGGTGCTGTGTGTGTTTGCTTTGATTTGATTCCACCACCACCACAACGATCATCATCCCACTGAGACTAAATGATGCTCATTATAGTCGAGCACCATCAGAGAAAATGATTATGCTGCCAGCGAGGAATCTGACATTACGATCACTAACAGTTACCAGGGGAGATTCCCCACTACAAACACATCCCACAGACACAAATGCATGAACACACACACACAAAAACAAAACAACAATTAACACACACTGGTGTTTTGAGTAAAAAGTTAAGAGGGTACAGTTAGGATGTAACATGCTGAACAGGTTGCTGTATGAACTGCAGGGCATTCTCAAAGAGATGGCGCGCGCACACACACACACACACACACACACACACACATAATCGCACAGACACACTGATGATCATAATAAACCATAATGATGTAAGGTATCCCATCTGAAGCAGTAGAGCTTTGAGAGCATCACTCTGTGGTCCATATCCAGGCAACAGATCCCCGTGGGGCTGATACACCAACAGTAACATCTCTAATACACACTTTGTATTCTCTCATTCTCTTCTTTCTATGATTCTCTGTACTCTGACACAACTCATCTCAGTCTTTGCTGGGAAAAATAGCAGTGATTGTTTCAGCATGTCATTTCTCTTTGGACATGGTATTGTATTGTCAATTTGAACTCTGGGACCATAGTCATAAAGTGTCTCAGAGTGGGAGTTTTGATCTATGATCAGATTTTTTCCAGTATGGCCTCTGTAAGTCTTACCGGTGGCTGCTGGGAGTTGAGCGCACTCCTCTTGGTGGAGCCCCCCCTGGAGCTAAGCCTCTTCCAGGACTCAGAGAAGCGCCCTCTGGTGGTTGGATGTCCCAGCCCCTCTGATGACTCCTCCCGCATGGAGTACGCCTGGTCCCTGCGAATGCCCTCTTTTCGACTATCACCCGACTTCTTCTTAGAAGCCATATAGACGCCCCAGAAGAAGCTACAGCCACAGTAGCTCTGAGAGAACCTGAAGACACGTAGCTACTCAGAACACTATTCAACCTGCTACAGGTGTCAGGTCATTTCCTTTCTGCTGTCTTCTCAACTCTTTACCTTCTTCTCTTCTCTTCGCTTCGCTTCTCCTCTCTTCCGTTCTTTTATCTTCTGTTTTCTTGTCTTGTCCTCCTCTTGGAGAGGAGAGTGAGAGAGGAATGACAGAGGGCGTCTGCACCCTGTTGCATGTGCTGCTGCTACCGCTGTTGTTGTTGCTATTTCTTCTCTCAGGGGGTAGAGACTGAGAGAACGGAGGGAGAGAGACAGCTTTCTAAAACTGTGTGGCTTCTGTCAGCGCGTGGCTCCTGTTGAGTGGAGCTCTGCACTGGTTCTTGAGACAGAGAGGCAGAGAGACGATGTTGTGTTCTGTAAGTCACTCTCTCGCTCTGAATGCGGCACCCCCCCCTCCCCTCCGTGTTCTCCCATTCATCCGCCCTCCATCTCCCCTCTATCCTTCACTCCACAGTCCACACTAGCTTCCCTCTCCTTTACTGCTTCGGTTTAGTGTTTGTGAAAATGCCTCCATCTAAAACTATTCAGAAGCACAGCGACCAGTGAGAGTGTAAAGCTTGATACTCCTTCAACTGCAGTACAAATAGATAATAGCAAACCCATTACAAAAGCCCATGCAGACAGAGGTCTTAACCCATGTAATGGCTCTGTCAGTCCCTGTCTCTCTGTCTGTCTCTGCCTGCCTGTCTGTCTGTCTTTTCCAGCAGCCCTGTCCATCACTCCCAAGACCTTGGAACAGAGTCTGCCCACACCATACAGAGGAGAGCCAGAGGAGAGACAGAGGAGAACCAGAGGAGAGACAGAGGAGAGCCAGAGGAGAGCCAGAGGAGAGACAGAGGAGAGCCAGAGGAGAGACAGAGGAGAGACAGAGGAGAGACCGAGGAGAGACAGAGGAGAGCCAGAGGAGAGACAGAGGAGAGACAGAGGAGAGCCAGAGGAGAGCCAGAGGAGAGACAGAGGAGAGACAGAGGAGAGACAGAGGAGAGACACAGGAGAGACACAGGATAGCCAGAGGAGAGCCAGAGGAGAGCCAGAGGAGAGACAGAGGAGAGACAGAGGAGAGCCAGAGGAGAGACAGAGGAGAGCCAGAGCCAGAGGAGAGACAGAGGAGAGCCAGAGGAGAGCCAGAGGAGAGCCAGAGGAGAGACAGAGGAGAGCCAGAGGAGAGCCAGAGGAGAGACAGAGGAGAGCCAGAGGAGAGACAGAGGAGAGACAGAGGAGAGCCAGAGGAGAGCCAGAGGAGAGACAGAGGAGAGACACAGGAGAGACACAGGATAGCCAGAGGAGAGCCAGAGGAGAGACAGAGGAGAGACAGAGGAGAGACAGAGGAGAGACACAGGAGAGACAGAGGAGAATCAGAGGAGAGACAGAGGAGAGACAGAGGAGAGCCAGAGGAGAGACAGAGGAGAGCCAGAGGAGAGACAGAGGAGAGACAGAGGAGAGCCAGAGGAGAGCCAGAGGAGAGACAGAGGAGAGCCAGAGCCAGAGGAGAGACAGAGGAGAGCCAGAGGAGAGCCAGAGGAGAGCCAGAGGAGAGACAGAGGAGAGCCAGAGGAGAGACAGAGGAGAGACAGAGGAGAGACAGAGGAGAGACAGAGGAGAGCCAAAGGGCACAGGTCACTGAGAGTAACCAACCACCACACCTGCACCTGAGGCCCTGAGGAGCTCAACCAACCACCAGAGAGAAAGATAGACGGACAGTCTCTTGTTTATTTTTATCCAACTGTTTTATTTAAGAAATCAAATTACAAATTGTAATGTTTTGTTTTTATTGTTGAACATGTTGCTTTGGCAATAAAAATATGTACGTATCACTGTTATACCAATAAAGCATTGTGAATTGAACTGAATCAACATAGAGAGAAAGTGAGAGAGAGAGCGAGAGAGAGAGAAAGTGAGAGAGAGAGCGAGAGAGAGAGAAAGCTAACAGCCAAACTGCCATCTTACATGCTGTTTGGATGAAAGACTCACAAGGGGGATGTTGGTAACTTGATAGCTACATGTAAATGTCTCGCCAAGACACACATTTACCCCAAGGTTTTAAATGAACTGAAATGCAGGTTTGATTGAATGAAATACATCAGTCTGAAACTAAAATTCGCCAACGTTCAGTCCTTGTTACTTAGGTCAAACTTTAGCCCTCCCCATCCCTCCTCTCTACCCTTCCTTTGCATTCCCATGAAGCCCTCTCCCCTTATCACTCCGATGTGCCCCCTTTTAGGATCCGCCCACTCGGGGCCATGTTGTTGCCATGGTTACTCCCAAGAAAACCTTGATCTTGCATCGTTAATGATTCACATTAAGCCACCACTGAGGAACACACACCATATATTCATCATACCGCCACTCTACCTGGCACCATGAGGAATAAGGCAAGTAAAATATATTTTGGAATACTGAAACATGTGCATCTTACCATTATACTCCCTTGGTATCCATCATGCAGGTTCAAGAAATATGCTCAGAACTAAGTTTCTCCTAATATGTCACACCTGTCATCTGTCTCTTCAAATATTCAGGAGACCACTGGTACTGTGAATACTGTAAGTGGATCCGCAAATTGAAAAGAAATGCGTAACCACTTTAGGAACAGAACGGTTTAGAATCCCCTCAAACATGACTTTAAAACTACATTGTAATAAATCTGTAATTCTCTTATCAACATCTCAACAAAATCTTAATCAACAAAAATCTCTTCAGTCCTACATCGAAGCAACTGTAGATTCCAGATAACATGCTACACCTTATGTTGATGTGCATGTAGATGTACTGCACACAGAGACTAATGGTGGAATTTTGCCTTGGAAGAAATTCAATTGGCTCCTTGATTAATAGGATACTGTTTCCAGGTCCATGATTACTTCCTCAACCTGAAATCTAAATGAGATTCTGAGAGAAGAAGAAACATGCCGCCTCTTATGAGTTGTAGCCATTACTGTTGGTATAACTAAACACTTCAGAAATTGCTTTCATGCTTTCTAATTTTGAAAAAGAAGTACACGGATATCATTATATTTTTGCATATTGAGTGTTGAAGATTCAGGTAGCAACAGGCATCTATTAATGTCATCAGCAACGTGAAACAACACAACAGTTACAACATCCAATAACAATCCAATTACGTATTGTGATACTGGTGTAATTTCTATACAGCACAGAAGGACTCTAGAACAGTAATGATCAGGTCTTTGAAACAGGAATAACAACTAGCTTTCATATCTAAAATTGTGCTACTGTGCATTCCTCTAATACTATTTTCTTCCAGCACTTTTCAAACATACACCATATAACTCTAATCTGAAAACTTTTCCCTAAATCTGCAAGAATGTCTTAATCTTTTAATGCATGTTCCTGCTTCTTAACTCCATAAATGTACCCGAAATCCAAATTACATTCTGCATCTCCTCTCATAGTATAGCGGGTTATTTAACCTGTGGAATAATGAACACCTCTTGAAATAACTGTCCAGTGTTTCCTGATTTCTATGAAACATGACCTAAAATGAATTACAATATTAGTGAAATAGCTTTCCTTCATATATTTTTTTCATAAGTATGTTAAAAAGCAGCTTTTCTGTGTTGGAGTGGTGTGGGCATACCCCAACAACAGAATGGTGTGGGCATACCCCAACAACAGAATGGTGTGGGCATACCCCAACAACAGAATGGTGTGGGCATACCCCAACAACAGAATGGTGTGGGCATACCCCAACAACAGAATGGTATGGGCGTACCCCAACAACAGAATGGTGTGGGCTTACCCCAACATCAGAATGGTGTGGGCATACCCCAACAACAGAATGGTGTGGGCATACCCCAACAACAGAATGGTGTGGGCATACCCCAACAACAGAATAGTGTGGGCATACCCCAACAACAGAATGGTATGGGCATACCCCAACAACAGAATGGTGTGGGCATACACCAACAATAGAATGGTGTGGGCATACCCCAACAACATAATGGTGTGTGCATACACCAACAACAGAATGGTGTGGGCATACCCCAACAACAGAATGGTGTGGGCGTACCCCAACAACAAAATGGTGTGGGCATACCCCAACAACAGAATGGTGTGTGCATACACCAACAACAGAATGGTGTGGGCATACCCCAACAACAGAATGGTGTGGGCGTACCCCAACAACAGAATGGTGTGGGCGTACCCCAACAAAAGAATGGTGTGGGCGTATACCGGTCATTATAAGTAGACCGCTGATTCGTTAGCTCATCCTCCTCAGGAGGATGACATCATGTTCTATGAAGAATACCAAGCATTCTTGAAACTGTCTGTTTGAGATATGCTTTGGCCACAAATGAGAGTATAGGATGAGTCAACAACATTACTTGGGGATGAGTTAACAGAATATGAACTTTTAAAAGTGATATTTCAACGAGACAATTACTTTAGCCAAACAATTCCGCCTGGCTACCCCAACCTCGGCCAACAGCCCCGCCCCCTCCCCCCGCAGCTCCTCGCCCAAGCCTCTCCAGGTTCTCCTTTGCCCAAATCCAGATAGCAGATGTTCTGAAAGAGCTGCAAAACCTGGACCCGTACAAATCAGCTGGGCTGGACAATCTGGACCCTCTATTTCTGAAACTATCCGCCGCCATTGTCGCAACCCCTATTACCAGCCTGTTCAACCTCTCTTTCATATCGTCTGAGATCCCCAAGAATTGGAAAGCTGCCGCAGTCATCCCCCTCTTCAAAGGGGGAGACACCCTGCACCCAAACTGTTACAGACCTATATCCATCCTGCCCTGCCTATCTAAGGTCTTCGAAAGCCAAGTCAACAAACAGGTCACTGACCATCTCAAATCCCACCGTACCTTCTCCGCTGTGCAATCTGGTTTCCGAGCCGGTCACGGGTGCACCTCAGCCACACTCAAGGTACTAAACGATATCATAACCGCCATCGATAAAAGACAGTACTGTGCAGCCGTCTTCATCGACCTTGCCAAGGCTTTCGACTCTGTCAATCACCATATTCTTATCGGCAGACTCAGTAGCCTCGGTTTTTCGGATGACTGCCTTGCCTGGTTCACCAATTACTTTGCAGACAGAGTTCAGTGTGTCAAATCGGAGGGCATGCTGTCCGGTCCTCTGGCAGTCTCTATGGGGGTGCCACAGGGTTCAATTCTCGGGCCGACTCTTTTCTCTGTATATATCAATGATGTTGCTCTTGCTGCGGGCGATTCCCTGATCCACCTCTACGCAGACGACACCATTCTATATACTTCCGGCCCGTCCTTGGACACTGTGCTATCTAACCTCCAATTGAGCTTCAATGCCATACAACACTCCTTCCGTGGCCTCCAACTGCTCTTAAACGCTAGTAAAACCAAATGCATACTTTTCAACCGATCGCTGCCTGCACCCGCATGCCTGACTAGCATCACCACCCTAGATGGTTCCGACCTTGAATATGTGGACATCTATAAGTACCTAGGTGTCTGGCTAGACTGTAAACTCTCCTTCCAGACTCATATCAAACATCTCCAATCGAAAATCAAATCAAGAGTCGGCTTTCTATTCCGCAACAAAGCCTCCTTCACTCACGCCGCCAAACTTACCCTAGTAAAACTGACTATCCTACCGATCCTCGACTTCGGCGATGTCATCTACAAAATTGCTTCCAACACTCTACTCAGCAAACTGGATGCAGTTTATCACAGTGCCATCCGTTTTGTCACTAAAGCACCTTATACCACCCACCACTGCGACTTGTATGCTCTAGTCGGCTGGCCCTCGCTTATTATTCGTCGCCAGACCCACTGGCTCCAGGTCGTCTACAAGTCCATGCTAGGTAAAGCTCCACCTTATCTCAGTTCACTGGTCACGATGGCAACACCCATCCGTAGCATGCGCTCCAGCAGGTGTATCTCATACACCTTTCATGTTAACAATGTATCACATTGTGATTTATAACCAGATCATGCCTGAGAGCAAAATTATTATAGACCAAATCTGTCCCACACCTACAAGGTTGCCGCTTACCACTTGGCCCAGTTACCACTTGGGTTTATGGTAGTAATACACCAGATCTGGTTTCCATACCTTAACCAGATCTTCGTCGTGTAAAGACCTTCCCTGGCAAGGTACTGTAGATGTGGCCCACAGTCATACCTTAAGCCAGAGCTGGCCAATAAGCAAAGTGCCATCCCTCCCCAGGTATGCATCTCCCAAATTTGGACAAGATCTGGGCTATATGACGTGTTGCGATGACACATCTGGCCATTAGTCATCTGCTGTCTAGGCTAAAGAGTGTGAATGGCTAAAAACCAGGGGATTTGTACAGTCTTCTTACAGCAGTGTGTCATCAGAGTGGTTAGTGATGGGACAGGAAATACACAGTGAAAAACAAGAATTCTGTTCCTACCTTCATCTCTGCGCACAGTGGCGTCAAAACTCTTCTGCTGTGGGCTTTCCTCGTCATGGTCCTCTGAAAGAAAGACAACAATAGATATAAACAGAAGGTGGGGTTGACTAGCAGTGACTCATCAGCTATCAACCATTTGGTCGTTTTTCCTCACAGCAATTCAGTAAATAGCTGTTGAAAATAAATCTCTTGTTTAAAAAACAGGTCTAAAATAGCCCTCATCTCACCAACACTGACCAATTTGATCTCTTTAAGTCTTTTGAAACTTGACGTGAAGAGACAAAGATAGAGAGGAAGAAAAGACTAGTATTCAGTAGACATCCCACTCAAGTCAACAGTCAGAAACTTTTCAAAAAAATTGGGTAAAAGGTTCTGTCTCTTAAACCAAAACCTCTACTACACAGCAGGACTCATTCATGCTTATTTAACTCAGAAGCCAGTCTATGGAATTTCATAACCGGTCTTAATGCTACTGTGCATCACATGTGTTTATCTGAGCTACCAGCATTAGAAGGTAAACATTGTATGTTGTAAACAGAGCACTTGAGTCAAGTCATAACCTACTGTATACACACAAAAACAGATCATATACAATTTATTAGTCAACTGTAAATCCTTTCTACCATCTAAATGTCATGCAACTGAAGTTTTGAGCGGCAGTGTACTTGCATTATAAGGAGAACGAATGACTGGACTTACGTTTGTGTACATATGTGAGTTTATGGCTTTGCTCATAATGTGTGTACGCTTTGACAATGAAGCCTCCCTCACTTGACCTGAAACTGATCTAATCTTAACTTGATGACGACACTGAATGGATATTATTGTATCGTTGATTTCATTATGTGTGCTTGGCTTTCCTGCTGAGGTAGGCTTCAATGACAGCTCAAGAGGTCATATCTCTGACACTGGGGCACTGATCACATGGGCTGATGAAGAAGTAATGTTGTTCTGGTGGAAGAGATTGCCCAAGCCACATACATCTCTTCTCTGGTCTTCTGACGTCAGTATTCATGAGCCATGCTCACACCAAAGACGAGAGAGAGAGCGCATGAGGGGGAAGAGAGAGAAGACATAGAGCATGAAAGGTATGGACATTTCTTAGAAATGTTACTCATTTAGCAGACATTCTTATCCAGAGTGACTTACAGGAGCAATTAGGGATAAGTGCCTTGCTCAAGGATACATCAACAGACATTCCACCTTGTCTGCTCAGGGACTCGAACCAGCAACCTTTTGGTTACTGGCCCAACAGTCTTAACCGCTAGGCTACCTGCCATATGAAAGGACAGGAGCTCATACAGCGGCAATTAGTAATAATATTATACCATATGAAGGTCCCTGGCAAATAATGGGGTAACTCTGAGTAGTGATGCTGAAGGAGCGTTTTCAGACCTCAAAAGATAAATCCATGTCCAGTACAATCAGTGCAGATCCAGCTACCTTCCTCAGCCCCGAATATATGGAAAAGAATGACTAAATTCTTATTAACTAAATAAAATCAGGATTGTGCCATATGCTGTATCCACACAACACATGGCCTGGAATTTTGGAGTGAACTGTCCCTTCAATTTCAAGTAGGCCTAATAAATGTATACATTTTGATAACCTCTTCTTGCTCAAATCCTCTCTCTCTGTTTTTTGTGATGTTATCCATCCTCTCCCTCTGAGTGTTACTGTAACTCTCTCCAGAAAGTGTCTTATAACGAAGACCCAATTAATGCTCTGCCCCTCATCCAAATGCTCAGGTATTCCGAGGAGAAATGGAGATGGAGATTACTATATGCAAATACCTGTCCAATAAATTCAAAGGCATGTTCCATTTCAGAAGCTAATGCGTTGTGTTAAATTGGCTCTATTTCATTAAGATGGCTTCCTTTCACGCTGCCTATTTCACTCCCTTTCACGTTCTTCTTTCTCATGGTTATTCACCTTGTCTGACCATTTTTTTTGCTCTCTCACTCACCGCATATTATTTCCCCTATCCCTCCCTCTCCCCTCTCCTCCTCCAAATGTATAAAACCAGCAGATTGTTATTCTCCTCATCCGTCTCCGGTAGGAATTTAGGAAGAGAGAAAAAGACAATCTAGAAGAATTAGGGACATCATTGCCCTTTGACAATGTGTGCAGTGTGTGTATGTGTATGTGTCAGAGAGAACTGACTCATGTATTTACACAAGGATAATCACCCTATGTCTCCTCTTATAGACCAGCTCTAATTAGCACTTCCTCTCCCTACATGATAAAAAGGTTGTGGATGCATTTTTAAGCAGGCTGTAGCCATCAATAATTCACATGAAACATCGACAGACGACAGACGTTTGTGCGTGTGTGTGTGTGTGTGTGTGTGTGTGTGTGTGTGTGTGTGTGTGTGTGTGTGTGTGTGTGTGTGTGTGTGTGTGTGTGTGTGTGTGTGTGTGTGTGTGTGTGTGTGTGTGTGTGTGTGTGTGTGTGTGTGTAATTAATATTGGGGAAAAAATTCAAGAACGTTTCAAGGCGGAGTCATCATTATTTCCCATTTAATAGGAAACAGGCAAAACATCAATAACCCTGTTTCCTAGGTTTCCAAAACGCCACCTATTGAGAGATTCCTTCTCTTTGTCCATCAAGATGGCATTGAGGTCTAGACACACAAAAGCCAACATGTTTTTTTTATACATGGATTCTTATATGTTCAATAATAGCATGATTTGTTTAATTGATTTAACAAACTTTTGTACATACACTACCATTCAAAAGTTTGGGTTCACCTTGAAATGTCCTTGTTTTTGAAAAAAAAGCAATTTTTTGTCCATTAAAATAACATCAAATTTATCATAAATACAGTGTAAATGTTGTTAATGTTGTAAATGGCTATTGTAGCTGGAAACGGCTGATTTTTAATGGAATATCTACATAGGCATACAGAGGCCCATTATCCACAACCATCACTCCTATGTTCCAATGGCACGTTGTGTTAGCTAATCCAAGTTTATCATTTTAAAGGCTAATTGATCATTAGAAAACCCTTTTGCAATTATGTTAGCACAGCTGAAAAGAAGCAATAAAACTGTCCGTCTTTAGACAAGTTGAGTATCTGGAGCATCAGCATTTGTGGGTTCGATTACAGGCTCAAAATGGCCAGAAACAAAGTCAGAAACTCATCACTCTGTTCTTGTCATGAGAAATGAAGGCTATTCCATGCGAGAAATTACCAAGAAATTGAAGATCTCATATGACGCTATGTACGACAATAGTCATTTACAACATTAACAATGTCGACACTGTATTTCTGATAAATTTGATGTTATTTTAATGGAAAAAAATGTTGCTTTTCTTTCAAAAACAAGGACATTTCTAAGTGTCCCCACTTTTGAACACTAGTGTATATTGTACACACACACACACATATACATACATACATACATACATACATACATACATACATACATACATACATACATACATACATACATACATACATACACACACACACATACCTACACTACAATCAAAAGTTTTAGTACACACATTCACACACACACACACATCAAAACACATATGGAATCACAAACAATTTATTTTTATTTTTGTAACACACACACACACACACACACACACACACACACACACACACACACACATACACACACACACACACACACACACACACACACACACACACACACACACACACAAGAGGTTAGGTTCCACACATGGAATACATACATTTTAAACAAACTTACAAACAGTGTAGTTCTGAAATACATAGATCCCCGCCATTCTAAAATAATCCTTGCAGCATAATAGCTGATACCTCAGGTTCTAGGTAATTTAGATAAGGTTCCCATACTTTGTAGAACTGGTCTGTTTTAGAATGCAATGTACATGTCAGATATTCCAGAGGCACCCACACATTTTTATTTTTATATTTAAGATTCTTCAAAGTAGCCACCCTTTGCCTTGATGACAGCTTTGCACACTCATGGCATTCTCGCAACCAGCTTCATGAGGTAGTCATCTAGAATGCATTTCAATTAACAGGTATGCATTGTTAAAAATTAATATGTGGAATTTCTTTCTTTCTTAATGCATTTGAGCCCATCAGTTGTGTTGTGACAAGGTAGGGGTGGTATACAGAAGATAGCCCTATTTGTAAAATACCAAGTCCATATTATGGCAAGAACAGCTCAAATAAGCAAAGAGAAATGACAGTCCATTATGAAGGTCAGTCAAACCAGAACATTTCAAAAACTGTGAAAGTATCTTCAAGTGCATTCACACAAACCATCAAGTGCTAGAGGACTAGAAAAAGGAAAATAGCAGAAGGTGTACGGGAAAAATACAATGGTTGACTTGACTAAACATACAAGACGAACTGGCACAGAGAGACAGGAAACACAGGGATAAATACACTTGGGAAAATAAGTGACACCTGGAGGAATGGACACAATCACAGGGACAGGTGAAACAGATCAGGGAGTTACAACCCCCCCTCCCGTCTAGGGACGCTTGCCTGGGCGAATACCTGGCTGACCCGGGGTGTCGGCGGTGGAAATCGGCGATGAGGGCCGGGTCCAAGATGTCTTGGAGGTGCCGGGACCCAGCACCTCTCCTCCGGGACATAACCCTCCCAGTCAACCAGGTACTGGAAACACCTGCCCCGTGGTTGAACCTTCAGGAGGCATCTCACCGTATACGCTGGCTGGCCACCGATAACCCGGGGGGAGGGATGGGCATGGAGACAGAAGACAAAAGGACAGTGAGACACGGGCTTAATCCTAGACACATGGAGGGTAGGGTGAATACGGAGGGTATGGGGTAACACAAGCTGGACAGCAGTGGAACTCAGGACTCTGGAGATGGGAAAAGAACCAATGAACCGGGGAAACAGCTTCCTGGACTCTACCCGAAGGGGCAGATCCCGAGTGGAAAGCCATACCCTCTGCCCAATGCGGTAGCGGGGAGCTGGGGTCCGGCAACGGTCCGCTTGTCGACGATACCTGGAGTTGGTCTTGAGAATAATAAGGGTGCAGAATGAATTCCAGAACTGAGACGAGAACTGAGGACCCCGATCTGAGACCATGTCTACCAGGAGTCCATGAATCCGGAAGACATGCTGCAACATAAGCTGGGCCGTCTCCTTGGTAGAAGGTAGTTTGGGGAGAGGAATGAAATGGGCGGCCTTGGAAAACCGATTAACTACTGTCAGAATGACCGTGTTGCCATCAGACGAAGGGAGCCCAGTGTCAAGTCCAGAGATATATGAGACCAGGGACGATGAGGGACCGGTAGTGACTGAAGGAGGCCAGAAGGAGCTTGCCATGGAGTATTGTTTTGAGCACACACTGTGCATGCGGCAACGAAGGCAGAGACGTCAGGGACCATTGTGGGCCACCAGAAACGTTGTCGGAGGAAGGCTAGTGTACGGCAGGACCCTGGATGACAGGCCTGGAGGAAGGAGCCCATTCCAGGACCCGGGACCAGACTGGATTAGGGACAAACAGCCAGTTACCCGCGGCCCCTTCAGGTCCAGGCTGGGAGCATTGTGCCTCGCGGACCAGGTTCTTAATATTCCAATCCACAGTGGCATCAAGGCATGAGTTAGGGAGAATGGTTTCAGAGGTCGAGGGTGTGGCAGAGGAACTGTATAGGTGGGGGAGGGCGTCAGGCTTCACATTCTTTGACCCTGGTCAGTAGGAGATGGTGAAATTAAATCTGGTGAACAGGAGGGCCCAACAGGCCTGCCTAGAGTTGAGGTGCTTGGCTGTATGGAGATATTCTAGGATTTTCTGGTCTGTCCAGACTAGGAATGACTGTTCTGCTCCTTCCAGCTAGTGCCTCCACTCTTCCAACGCCATCTTCACCACCAGGAGTTGTCGGTTGCCAACATCGTAGTTCCTTTCAGTAGGCTTGAGATGATGGGACAGGAAGGCACAGGGATGAAGCTTCTGGTCCTGGGCAGATCGCTGGGACAGGATGGCCCCCACTCCAACATCCGAAGCATCCACTCCCACCACAAATTGACACGAGGGGTCCGGATGGATGAGTATGGGTGCTGTTGTGAACCGATGCTTCAGGTCCACAAAGGCTTTGTCGACAGCTGGAGACCATTTGAACGGTACCTTGGGATAGGTGAGTGACAAGATGGGGGACGCCAGGTTGCTGTAGTTCCGAATTAAATGGGGTTAGAAGTTTGAAAACCAAAGAAATCATTACAACTGCACCCTGGTTAATGGTTGAGGCCAATCCACCACTGCTTTCACTTTTCCAGGATCCATCTGAACATTGCCCTCAGCAATGACATATCCCAGAAAGGTGATTGTAGAGAGGTGGAACTCACACTTCTCGGCTTTCACAAACAGTTGGTTCTCCAGGAGGTGCTGAAGGACCTGTCTGACATGAAGAACATGTTCTTGTGCAGATCGGGGCGAAAACAAGATGTCATCAAGGTACACGAACACAAACCGGTTTAGCATGTCCCAAAGCACATCATTGACCAAAGCCTGGAAAACAGCGGGGGCATTGGTGAGTCCAAATGGCATGACCTTGTACTCATAATCCACTGGTTGTGTAGAAGGCTGTCTTCCACTCATCCCCCTCGCATATCCAAACCAGGTGGTAGGAATTTCGAAGGTCCAACTTGGAAAATATGGTGGCCCCCTGGAGAGGTTCAAACGCAGAGGAGAGGAGAGGTAGGGGTAACGATTATTGACAGTAATGTCATTAAGTCCCCGGTAGTCTATGCACGGACGCCGGCAGGAGATGCAGATGAACGGCCCCAGTGGCCAGAGACTCCTCTATGTACTCCTCCATAGCTCTGGTCTCTGGTCCAGACAGAGAATACAATTGACCCCGAGGTGGTGTAGTGCCTGGGAGAAGATCAATGGCACAATAATAAGGATGGTGTGGGGGAAGGGAAGTAGCATGTGCCTTACTGGACACTTCCAGGAGCTCATGGTTTTCTGTGGAGATAGCAGAGACATCCACGGTCTTGCTAACATCCAGAGGAAGACGACTTGAGTAAGGCTCTGCTGCATGGAGGCAGTGGGAATGGCAAAATGGGCTCCAACCCAGGATGGAGCTTGTGGTCCAATTAATCAATCGTCGGATTGTGCTTTTGAAGCCAGGAAATTCACAAAACAACCGGAACATGGGGAGATACAATGAGGAGGAACTGTGTTGTCTCACAGTGGTTACCAGAAACCCGTAATTGAACGGGCACAGTACTATGGGGGACTTCCCCTATAGAGCGTCTGTCCAGTGCCCTAGCATCCATGGGCACAGAGTGAGGCTGAGTGGGAATGTCAAGCTCCAAAGCTATCATGGCATCCATAAGATTGTCATCAGCCCCAGAGTAAATGAGCACTCGGAGAGACTTACTTTGGTCTCCCCATAGCACAAGAGCAAAAAGGGGTGTGCGGGTGATGGGAATTAGGGAACTCCCAGTCTGACTCACCATAGTACTGGTACCCACTAGAGACAAGGGTTTCCTAATAGAGCAGGTAGCTAAAAATGTTCTGCCCCTCCACAGTACAGACAACAGTTATTATTCATCCTTCATGAGCATTCCCCAACTGATAACCTAGCTCTTCCCAACTGCATAGGCTCAGTAGTATCCAACTCATCCGTCGTAGATTCTCGAGAGCGTTCGGGTGGCTTCGAATCCTCTCGGAAGAGCTGCCTTCGGAAACTTCCGGATTGCCCAAGACCAGACCTCCTCTCACTCTTGCGTTCCCTTAGGCGTCCATCAATTTTAATGGTTAGGGGGATAAGGGAGTCGAGATCCATCAGCAATTCCCGAGAAGCTATCTCATCCTTTACCTCCTCAGATAATCCGTGCAAAAAGTGTTGAAAAGACACTCTGGATTCCAGGCACTCGTGCAAAAATCAACCGCGTAGTCTGCCACACTACCGGAATTTTACGTAAGTCAAGCAGTTTACTGGCCGCCTTTCTCCCGGAAACAGGAGACTCAAATATCTTTCTCACTTCTGCCATGAATTCCTCCAGATGACCACAAATGGCAGATTGTTGTTCCCAAACTATCGTAGCCCAGGAGAGCGCCCTTTCCAACATTAGTGTAATCACTCTCCTTGGTCAAATAGCCCTTGCACAGCCCGGAGGTGTTTTGGGTCATTGTCCTGTTGAAAAACAAACCTCCACACCATCACACCTCCCCCATGCATTCCATGCTTTAGTAGTGGTTTCTTTGCAGAAATTTGACCATGAAGGCCTGATTCACACAGTCTCCTCTGAACAGTTGATGTTGAGATTTGTCTGATACTTGAACTCTGTGAAGCATTTATTTATACTGCAATCTGATGTGCAGTTAACTCTAACGATGTGAGACGCATACCTGGCACCGTGTTATGAGGAGCCTCCAGAATATTTTTAGCAGTGACACTACTCTATTATCCCTCAGCAATACTGCAAGAGTTGGTCTGTTTGACAACATCACTAATTACAGCTAGCTGAGGTAAGTCATGGTGTGCTTTCGCCGTAAAGCCTCTTTGAAATCTGACAAAGCGGCTGGATTAACAAGAAGTTAAGCTTTTAAATGATGTATTACACTTGTGTTTTCATGAATGTTTAATATTACGATTTTTGTAATTTGAATTTCTCACTCTTCAATTTCACCGGATGTTGTCCAGGTGGGACGCTAGCGTCCCAATGATCCGTAAGAAGTTAAGATCACATTACATAATTTCACAATTGGTTTCATCTTTACTCATTCATTTTCTACAATAATTAGACGCAAATCTCATAACGGAGACTCTTGTATAAACAGAGTTATGGTAATGTGGCTGTATTGTCTCTCAATGAGGTCACAAACATTAAACAAAATGGACCGGTCGTAGCTGGTTGAACTTGGTAGGCTCTCTGAAAGCGGAGCAGTCCACCACAAGGATGGGCAGTTGATGTCCGGTTGGTGATCGCCGTTGCAGTCCCCCTCTCGTGCTTTACCTTGGTAGGTTCTCTGACAGTGGGGCAGGCCACCACAAGGATGGGCAGTGGGTGTCCGGATTTGGGATTGCCATTCCGGACCCGTCATCTTGTCGTCCAGACTGGAAGATCTGGGCAGTAACTTAGGCAGATGTAAACAATGCATACACACTCACAAAATATATATAATTACATGAATCCCAAATGAGTGGCATTGTGATACTAAGTGATGGTTGTATGGGGCTTTGTTCATGGCTCTATCACTTCCTAAGTGTCAAAGGAACTGCACCGAAAAGGAATGAAAGCATAAACAAAAGATATACCAAAATATAATTCTCACATAAAAAATCATCTAATCGGACTGTATTCTATATACGTCCAATGTTCTGGCAAAATGACTATCATGGCATTGTCTCTAATGACATATCTCAGGTTTTCCTACTTGGTGTGTTGCTTAGGCACTATCCTAAATTGATAACTATATGATAAGTCTACAGCTGTAAGACACTAGTTTTGGGCAGTCTACAGGGATGACCTATGGACTTCTGGGAAGAAAACTGGTGAGTACTGTACCTGTAGAGTCAAAGGCCTCAAAATAAATGTTTACTAACTTTACTAAGGCTTGTATTTGGCTTGGACCCTTAAGTGATCCTAACATAAATCCTAATTGGATGTTCCGTTGTGCATGTGTGTTTATGCTTACACAAGTGTGCATGTCAAGGGAAGAAAACCAAGTACCCTGTCAGATTACAACTTGTTCAGAATGAGTCTGACGTAGTCAGGTAATTTCCAGGTCAATGCCTGGAGGTCAGTCAGAATTTGTGTTGAGGGAGTCTGTCGTGGTTTTACTCCAAGTCACTGTGTCTTCCACTATTGTAGTGGCGATAGGTATGAAGAAGTCTATTTCATAGCTATGTTATCCACAGAGGAGCTAACCTCACAACCGAAGACCTCTTTAAGTATTGGACCAGTCATACGTGGTGTGACCATGGTTCATGACATCTAATAACTTTCCTCCTGAATGGAGGATTCTATTTATTAGCGGCATATGTGTTAACCATTGGAAGAGTGCACTGGAGATTCCCTTCCCTGTGTTGCACTCTGAGTGACTCCTAACTACTATGTCGCTGTTGTCAAGGGTCATTTGATTGGTTAGGTCTCTAACCTTCTTACTGATTGTAGCTGGGCTGACTGTTTCTGGTATTGGTACTGGTACTCAAAGAGACCAGTTATCCTACTAATTTATTCTGAAATATTATACTACTGGAACACATGATTAGAGTATTTTACTAGTTGTATTGTAGTTGAACCTACACATGGCAAGGAGTGATTATTGTGGCAATTTGTTTTGGAGGTGGACAAGTCCACTGGACTTCCTTTGCGACCAGTATGGAACACCTCAGTACTATCTTAGATGTGTTCTAAGATAAACCCCGTCTAGGGGCCTGTCTGCTCCTCACTGTTCTTATAGAGTTTACAACTAGATGTGATTTATGCTCTGGCGGCCTCGTACGGTGTTGTCCGTAGTCTCGACCCCCACCGGCCTCGATGAGGCACATCATGGGTCTGGGCTACTATTCCCCCCTTTGTGTCTCGGACCCCCCCCACCAGCAGGTGGTGTTGGTGTCGAAGGTGCAAATGAAAAGGTCGGACCCTATGTACGACTTGTCAGCATCAGCATTGTTATGAGAATGGCTGTAACCTTTCAACTAAATCTCCTGGTGTTTGTGCTTCATAACGCTCAGTGGCTGTCAAGGCCTGTCAGTCACCACCGCGTCCGCGTGTGGCAACCTCTTCAGTACTTGCGAACTGAGATGAGGATATCGGTCTGTGATATCGCAAAGTGTTTCACCAGTGGGAGTCATCGGGTCAGTTGCTGGACTGACGCCATTAGTGTCATTGTAAGGGGTGACAGTCCCCCACAAGCGGAAGATGTATCATCGGAAGAAGAGTGTACTCTGAGCATCAATGTTTTTCTTGCAGAGACGGCCGCAGTGCTTGCGGAAGTGTCCGAATGGCAAGAGAAGTTAATCTCAACTACCGTATTGCATGACTGCAAGGAGGAGGGAAGTTGCTTATTCACAGAGACAGCTGGCTCAAAATCATGAAAAGAATGGTCAATCAGGTTGGCTGATGGAATGTGTTGAGATATCGTAATATCTCCTTGGATCTGATTCTGCACTAAGAGGTTTCTAAACGTCTTTTTCCCAAGGGGTGCTTTCGACAGATACCCCTTGTGAATGACTGCGTTGCAGCTAGCGTTAGGGGAGGATAGTGTGGTCAGTGGAGAAAGCACTGTGACCTGTGACCAGACCTGGTTGGTTTTCCAAACCATCAATGGGAGTAACCGATCCATCAAGTCTGCTCCAAGTAGCAGGGGTACAGTTTAGAGGCTGGTAACATACACAGGGTGAACGAGTGATACGTCCTGGAAGTGTAGTTTCAGCATGACTCTCCATGTGAGAGGCGAGGTAGTGTGAGTGACCCCTCGAAGTGTAGTGTCGCATCGTTCCACTTTTAACCAACGTTTAGTTGGCTTCCAAAGCCCTTTTGAGATCATCGAACAATGTTTGAGAGATGAGTGATATTGTCATACCCGAATCAATTAGCGCATGACAAGTTAAGCAGTCCTACAGGACTGTATGGGCGTTTAGATTTGTGTTTAGTGGACATATTCCCCACAAAGTGGAGTGGTCATTCGCAATGACGTGATGTGCCATTTCTGTTCAAGGTGGAAGCAGATCGACTTTTCAGATTTTGAGTGGGCTTGGCTTTAACGAAGCGTTTGACCTTTTTCTTTGCAACCTTTGCATCAGAGTCTATAGACATTGCCTGTGGGCTTGTTTCTTGATCAAGTGGGCCCTAGATAGGGTCTCGAATTAGAGCGGGAGAAATTTGAACTTTAACATCCTTGCTATGGGTGTTAATTCCTGCGGACCTGGTGTCCGGTATTTCTCCGTCTAGTCCTTGTGACTTATCTTTTACCCTTTTCTCAACTTGTTCTCTCTTTAGTTCTCCACCAACCGGTTACACATTCTCCAAAACATGGATATTGTTCAGTTCTCAAGTTCTGTGAGGTAGAAGAAGTTTCTTTGTTCTACTGTGAACCTTTCTCTCTCTATACTGCATGAGGGAGAGAGTCTCCTCCAGGAATTTATGACCTGAGATAACAGACCTCGGTGTAGGGGGAAGAGAGAGGTGGTGAGAGAGAGAAAGTTGGTGATTGCTATATCCAAAGAGAGCCACGTCATGACAACATTTACTTGGTCTTTTACCAAATAGGGCTATCTTCTGTATACCACCCCTACCTTGTCATAACACAACTGATTGGCTCAAATGCATTAAGGAAAGAAATTCCACAAATTAACTTTTAACAAGGCACACATGTTAATTGAAATGCATTCCAGGTGACTACCTCATGAAGCTGGTTGAGAGGATGCCAAGCGTGTGCAAAGCTGTCATCAAGGTGGCTACTTTGAAGAATCTCAAATCTAAAAAATGTGTCTATATTTGTTCTCTTTTGGTGTGATTTTCATACAATTATAACATCACCTGCAAACCGTTTTTTTTACCTTGCTTTTATCTGCTTTGTTTTGTCTTTCACGTTTTCTTTGGTGTGAATACAATGTATTTAATCAAGCCTAAAACCTCCCTCCTTCTCTTCTCCAATTGATTTAGCCATTTCTCTGAAATAACTTTTGAAGGCAACTTTCTCTGAAAAACCGTTTCTGACAAAACATCTCTAAAGTGACTTCACAATAGAAGGAAGAGGCTCATTAGACCTATGAAGCTCAATTAGATTACATTTCCCTTCGATAAACTGAAAGCTAACTAGCTGTCACACTGCACTCCTTGATGTGAGATGTATATCTGGCACCGTGTTATGAGGAGCCACCAGAGTATTTTTACCAGTGACACCACTCTCTTATCCCTCAGCAATACAGTGGGAGTTGGTTTGTTTGACAACATCCCTAATTACAATTAGCTGATGACACAGTAAAGAGTTTTAAACTCAGAGATTATAGGTGTGTCTGTATGTCGGTGTGCGTGCATCTATATGCGTGCATGCAACTCACCGTCACTATGAGACACTAACAAGGGATTGCTTATCTGTGTCGAGGCAGCCAGAGACATGCAGCCTAACTAATCACTGAGTCAACGGGAATTGAGAAATGTTGCAGATGTACTTTCTTTTGGACTGGAATTCATCATGAGGTTTCATGTCAATACACTGACAACTAAACTTAGGTTTCATGTCGTCACAACAAAAAACCTTGTTCCAAAAAAATGAGGAAGGGCTTCTCTGTTTCCTTTGTTGACATTGAGGATGCTTTGCAAAATAAATTTGTCACCAATGCCATAATGTATAAACCTTGTTATGGATGAGGTCTCACAAGGATGGGAGAGGACATTTCTACCAGAACACATATCAGTATAAAATGTGCTTTCATTACATAAATAAACACTTTACATTAATGTTTGGTCTAATGCATGATGGTCACCTGCTCCGTGACACACGTTTATAGCAATCTAACCTAACGTAGCAGACATAAAAGAAACGCCTCAGCGGTGTTTGTTTGTTTCTGGTCCTAACGAGAATAAAAAACTGTCGGGGGAAGTTCTGATCTGCACTGTTGAACCAATACAGTACATATGGAGGAGGAGTTAAGATGGAGTGTTGCCTTGTCCAAAACGTCCAAAAGGGGAAGTCGGGTCACAGGCTCTCTTTCCATTTCCATTGAAAACCGATTATAACCAACCCTGCTGAAGGTGATCACGATCAAACTCAGCAGAGCCAATATACCTCACAAAATGAAAAATGAAATTAAGGAAAAAAGAAAGGTGATTGCTAAGGAAACAGAGGAGACAACAGCGGAAAGAGAAGAGTTTTAAATTGGCTTGGTTAAAATCTCCCGCAAGATTTTGTTGATTTTACAGTTAACTAACTACTTCACATACTGATATTGACTTTGGTATTTTTGTATGTAGTTACATTTGTTAGCTAACTACCAAGCTAGCCAGCCCATAGAGAGAGCATTGCATTGTGGGTGTTTTAGTTGACAAGACAATTAAACACATTATTTCTCACATACAGTATTAGTGTTATTTAACATAGTAAGTTATAGGAATGAATGGTTTTGGGTGGATTTTCCTTGAATTTTAATAATGAAAATTATTGTGAAATAGATATAGTGAGAGAGCGAGAGAGAGAGAGCGAGAGATAGAAAGAAAAAAGAGATTGAGAGAGGAGAGGATTGTCAATGATTTATATAGACAGAGCATATGGTGTTGGCTGCTTCACCATCCAACAACCAACAGATGGAAAATTAGATAAAGCTATAATTTATTCACCACACCAGCAGTCCCACCAAGTCTTACCATGACCTGCTTGGTATCATGATCATTATTTAGTACACACACAGGCTAGGCCTATAACTACACAGAAAAAAGGGTTCCAAATGGGTTCTTTGGCTGTCCCCATAGGAGAACTCTTCTTGGTTCCAGGTAGAACTGTGTTGGGTTCCATGTAGAACCCTCTGTAGAAAGGGTTCTACCTGGAACCTAAAAGGGTTCTACAAAAGGTTATCCTATGTGGACAGCCGAAGAACCCTTTAAGGTTCTAGTTAGCACTTTTTTTTGTAAGTGTGTACAGTTATTAATTTAGTCCATTTTATTCAACTGTCAACTGTCTATTTTTTTAACAGTCCATCACAACAACAATGTACAGTACAGATAAATACAATGATCATTTAACAGACCATCATATAAAGGACAGTTCGCTACAGTCTCAATTTACGGCTAGGCGCATCTATTCATGTCCACACACCATCTCTGACCTTTTAAGCAGTTATAAACAAAGCCAACAGCCACGGCAAGTTAGTGTAACCTATACTCTACACAGTATGGCTAGCCACTATCATTGAACTACTGTATCAATCCAAAAGATTCTCTTGCCAAATTCCACCATGATCTCTTAAACTGCCCAGAAAGCCAAGTCACATCACAACAGATGAACACCATCTTGAATTATGAAAGCCTAATAAACTAAAACGAATAAGCCTACTGAAAATATATCAAAGTGGTTATTCCCAGATAAATATTTTTCTCTAACAGAATAGCAAATGAACAGTAGCCAAATATTTGAACACTTGTATTTTCCTCTTAATTTGTCCATCCAAAATGGCACATCTCTTACCGTTTCAGTGGTCTGTGAGTGACCGCTGACTTTTCTTCCTGCTTTTCTTGAGTGACCTCTGAATATAATTATGAAAGAATGCTTTCTTTGCTGAAGGAAACGGGCCCACCCAAAAAGAATGCCACTCTACAATTTCAATGGAGAGAGTGGCTCAGTGAGAAGATGTCTTTGTGCAGGAGCCACAGGTAAGTAGTCCCTCGATTTCCTCTCTTCTACTGGGAACGTGCTGGAGAACGAGGCATGACGCAGATGTGTGTAAGATAGCAACACTATCTGGACTTTACCCGCTCTTTCGTGGGGTCACGACACCGCACTGGGGCCCAGGAGACTAGAACCCAAACACCATGACACACCCCATGCACACCTCTGCACAGAAAACAGCTGATCACTTCTCCTCAACACTGATGATGTTGGATAATGGTGGTGGTGATGATGATGATGATGATGATGATGATGATCCTGTCACTCTTCCTTAAATGATACCATAAATCTCCTCTGTTCTCCCACATTGGTCAAATTGAACTGTTTGTCTGTAGATAAAAATGACAAAGGCCAAAGAACTCAGAGGACGAGAATAAAATAAAGAAAGAGAACACTTCTCCTGTCTGTCTATCTGGCTGTTGGACCTCACTGGCGTGTGACACGCAGAACGTCATTGGGGGAGGCACCTGAGTCACCAGCGGTGGCACCACTCTGTTCTGGGGAATGCTGAGCAGGGTGAGGGGGAGGGGGGGATGATATGATGTGAGGACCAGAAGAGTCCGGATCCTTTGAGCATCTCCCCGGTGCAGGTTGCTAGGTGAGGGAGTTATAAAGCTCCCCCTGAATGGGGGGGTAATGATGGCAAATAAAATAAAGTAAACAGCAGGAGGTTAACGAGCATTAATTTAGCCTGCGTTCCGTTATGAATTAATGACGAGATCCCACTGACGCCAGGGAAACATCGGTGTAGGGAGTCTGCTGGGGCGACTGAAGGGCCCATGCAATCACTTTAAGGCCAGGGGGGTAGCGCTCTGTTGTCTGGATACTGAGGAATGATGGCCCCCTTCTCTCTTCTCCTCTAGTCAATATATCTCCATCTCTTCCCTCAACCCCTTGTCAATATCCACCACCTCTCCGAATTCCTGTCCTGTACTCTGTCTTCTACTGATGCTGAAGTTTTCAGTTGCTTCTCATTGCCCCCAACATTTCAATCATCCTATGTCGTTCTTATTCGGTCTCCCTCTTTCCTTTCCAGCTTCATTCTCGGCCCACTCCTTCTGTCTCTCGTCCACCCCTCCATTGTCACGGCCTGTCCGTTCTCTGACAGGTCCACAGCAGACTGATTTGCCGCGCCTGTCACAACCGGAACCCAGACTTAGGCCCATTCACTGCCACGCTACTTCTTTAGAACCATTACTCATCCTCAAGTCAAATGGACCACACACTAAAACCCCACAACTTTACTCTTATCTGTGATACCTTATCCAAAGAACTGACAATCAGTCTCCTCTTGCCTTTTCACAAGTAGACTTAGATGCAATCAAGCAAAGTAAGTGTGTGTGTGTGTGTGTGTGTGTGTGTGTGTGTGTGTGTGTGTGTGTGTGTGTGTGTGTGTGTGTGTGTGTGTGTGTGTGTGTGTGTGTGTGTGTGTGTGTGTGTGTGTGTGTGTGTGTGTGTGTGTGTGTGTGTGTGTGTGTGTGTGTTTGTGTGTGTGTGTGTGTTTGTGTTTGAAATAGAGGTTTGAGAACAGACCTGAAAATCTCTCCCTTAATTAGTGTCTAAACATGCTGACAAGGTTAATTATTTGCCAAAGAACCGCAAAACCATGAATAAATCTTAAAGAACAGACAACACTACATTGAAGTGTAACAATTAGGCCTATACCATTCAATTATGACCCAACCGACAGTGAGGAGGTGGCTCTCTCCGACGTCATGATTACAGCTTCCTCCATACAACACTGAGGAGAGATGATGAGGATCCTTACACAACCCACCATTTTACCACTTTAAAGTGCTGGCTGATTGGGTCCTGAGTTTGAGCGTGTGGGGGTAAATAATCCCCAAACTGCTTTGTAGCACACCACACATATTATTACAGAATACAGTTTCCCTTCTCACAACTGTCTCATTTTAATCTAGTTTCACTAGTGGGCTTAATGATGTGATAGACTGCTGGACACTTGGTAATTAATGACGAGGGAGGGTCGGGTACTCAAGTACTCGATTCAAGGTTTGTATTCAATATTTAAAACTCGAATACAAGTAATACAATATTTAAAATGTGCAACAATTTTGGAGATTCAATTTATAAAGCATTGAAAAAATGTCTAAGATGTGTTTAGTGTTTGAAGAGTATGTAAAGCGCCGTGAAAATATGTAAATGCTGTTTTCAGTCATTTGAAGAACCGATGACATTCTGCAAACTTTATTTTTTATACATATTTTTTTCAAGCTTTACAAAATGTACATCAATGTACAGTAAATACAAAGATTTTACCATATCCCAACCACCCTCCCTCCCTCCATATAACACATCCACCCAACCCCACTAGCCCCTCCCTACCTCCCTCCCTGCCTACCTCAGTCCACCCATCTCGATTCCCTCCCTCCCTGCCAAACACTCACCCCCAACCCCCTTCCAACCACCCACCCTGATCTGATATAGACAACCCATCCCACTCCCTCCCTCAATTCGGTCCTAGAAAACAACAATTCTACAGAGATTTCACAACAAATAAACAATCAAGAATACAGGGGAATACAAACAACTCAACACAGATTCAAAATACAAAAACAGAAATAAATAAATGATCAGTAAACCTTAGACAAACTTGCTTGGACTTGATAGCATTATATTGATGACAGTACCTATTATGTAATGACTACTGATAATGCCTACTGGGAAACCTTAAAGCATCTCATAAGAGGGGAGCCTCTGCAAGCCATTAAAGTATGATATAAATGGTTGCCATTTTATAACAAATGTATCATTGGAACCCCTAAGAGAATATTTAATTTTCTCAAGCTTTAGGAAGAACATTCCATCGTTGAGCCATGAGAAATAAAGGGGGGCTGAGCAGACTTCTACTGGAGAAGATTTCTACGTCAGGCTAATAAGGATGTAAAAGAAACAATATCGGCATGTTTGGGGTCCAAGGAGAACAAGTCTTCTGGAATACCAAAAATGACTATCAAGGGACAAGGCTGCAGGTTCATTTCAAGCACCTCAGATAAAGTTTTAAAAACAGAATTCCTGTAATTTTGTAGTTTAGAGCATTGAATGAACATGTGACTAGGGTCACATGGTGAGACATGACATCTATCACACTCATAATTTACATTTGGATATACAGTGGGGCAAAAAAGTATTTAGTCAGCCACCAATTGTGCAAGTTCTCCCACTTAAAAAGATCAGTTTCAACCTCAACTGTGGGAGTCTCCAGTTCACCCAAAAATGTAGTCATATTGGCAGTATCTGAGGGAAATCCAGACGTATACAGGGAGGAATAGGAAGATTTGAACCTGTCATTGATCCCCGTAGGGTCAGAAATCAAGCTATGAGAGGAATGGTTCATTTGGGGAATCAGACGGGTAGCAGCACTGTGTTTTAATTGGCAGACGACTTGTCCTGTCGCAATGTTCAAAGTTGGTACCACGTGAATTCAATAGTAACTGTTCTGCGTATGTAGTGGACAAGAGATTGAATTCAGATTGTAAGTTCAAGGGTTGCTTATACAGCTCTGGGGATGGCGTCAGGGAATATTGATGGTCTGAGTAATCGATGGATTTAGTGAGTTCTTCTAGTTTAGCTTCCTGAGTTTTGTTCAAATGAGAAGAATGAGGAATAATTTCTCCTCTAAGATAGGCCATAAGTGATTCCCATAAGAGAGAATGAGAGGTTGAGCTTGTCTGTTTTGAAAAAATAAAATGATCAATAGAAGTGGAGATAACATTACAGAAGTCTGCATCAGACAGGAGAAGAGAATTTAATCTCCAGAGAGGAGTACGAGATCGTCCTGATGGGTCTATGTCGAGGGCTAAAGGTCCATGGTCAGAAATTACAAAGGGTAAATTTTCAGAAGAGGTGACATTTGGAAGTAACTTATGATCAATAAAGAAATAGTCAAAAATAATGGTGTATGTGTGAAAAGAAAGAATACTCTTTTGCCTGGGGAATCTGAAATCTCCAGGGATCTGTGCACCCATTCTGAACCATAAAATCGGAGAAGGACTTTGACATAGCAGGAGACTTATTTCTGGGGATTGAGTGGTCTTAAGCCGGGCTAATAACACAATTCAGATCCCCACCAAATATCAAAAGATGGGTGTTTAGAGAAGGGATTTTCCCCAGAAACCCTTTGGCAAATTCAACATCATCAAAATTGGGAGCATATACATTGACCAATACTACAGGTGTGTGCCAAATGGTGCCAGTGATGATTAAATATCTCCCATTACTGTCATTACTGTCATTCCATTACATAACATTAGCAGTAGAGAAATGTATTATTTTATTAACCAAAATTGCAACCCCTCTGGCTGTGGAGTTAAAGTCTGAATGGAAAACCTGACTAAAACTGGAGTTTTGTAGCCTTCAGTGATCTTTAATTTGTAAATGGTTGTCTTGTAAAAAATACCACATCTGCTTTTAGCTTTTTCAAATGAGAGAAGACTCTAGACCTCTTGACAGGATTGTTCATGGCCTTATATTCCAATATAAAATCTTCATAGGATTAGGCCTACCTATATTTCTATTATTAGCGTTGTTAGCCATATAAAATATTGAAACGATAAAGGTGTGAAAACAGACCAAGCATTTGCAAAGATAACAGAAAAAAATATGAAAAAAGCTATTTTTATTTTTTTAAATAAAAAAATAGGACCGAAAAAGTTTACTCCCACCCAAAGCCAAAGTCTCCTTCCCCAGAGAATGGAGACAGCAGGTTGAAGTTTGCGCAGCTTCAGTGCATATAAACAGAAAACCTTCCAATCCTAACGCGGAGAGGCTCCATAGCATCCGTCGTGAAATACCCTTGAAAAGGCATTCACAAAACGGTAAAGTAGGTCAACAGATAACAAAAACAAACACCCCATAACAGTGAAATGGAATTGTCCTGACTCAGGGAGTCTTCAATCAGTGCAACACGTACAACGTGTCTTAAGGATGGACAAATAAGTGTCCCACAGTATGTTACCCTGTTCCAAAAAAGAAAAGGGTCAGAGTGTCTGTACATGTACGAATGATAAATAGGGCGAATAAAGTGGTGAAAAGTCATTCAGTAAGTATCTATATGAAAAGAAAGAAAAAAACAAGAGTAGGTCATAGATCCAAGATTCGGCTCAGAAGTGACTGAACCAATGCTGGGCTTCCTCGTGGTAGTCGAATTGTAGCTTCCCCCCGGAATGTTCAATGTGCAGATGAGCAGGGAAGCAGAGTGAGAATTCCAATTTATTCTCATGAAGTTTGCGTTTCACGTCGAGGAATTTAGCTCTTTTCTTGACGACATTTGACCTGAGGTCAGAAAAGATGAACACCTTGCAAACCAGGGTCATTAGCACTGGTGAGGACTAAAGCCAAGGTTTAAAAGGCATGGTGAGAAAAAGACCAACAAACTCCTAAATGCAGCGACTTTCTATGACTTTTGACAGGTTTGTTAAAGAGTTTGTCTTAGACATCCCACTGGGCACAGACATCAATTCAACATCTATTCCACATTGGTTGAATGTAATTTTGTTGATATTACATGGAAATGATTTTGATTCAACCAGTGTGTGCCCAGTAGGATGTCCTATACTGTAGTCGGCAGTGTATAATAGTCAGGGGTAAGGTTGCACATTTTGGGGAATATTCAGAGGTGGGAATTAACAGGAATATATGGGAATGAATTGAAATATATGCAAATTAATATTAATACCATTTAAATGTAGATGTTTTTTGCATTGGATATATTTACCATATCATATGGAGACAGAAACATAAACCTTTTACCTTATCATAAGTAGACATAATTGCAAATAAATAAATCCTTCCAATAGAAATTTTAAAAAACTATTTAGTTACGAATTGAACTTTAATCAAATTAGTTGACTCTTCACATGGGATGATTTCACTTAACAAACAAATAAAGGGAATATTGAAAGATCCCCAATGATCCATTGTATCTCCCAAAAACATTTTCAACATACGTCTGCAAAATTATGAAACCAAAGCTTTGGTTGTCTTCCTCTCATGCTTCCATGTCTTCTCCCTGGACCTCCTCAATGTCCACCTCTTGAACATCAGACTCTGATGCCTCATCTTCACTGTCCAACCTTTTGAGGATGGCTCGTTGTCAGGCTCAAAAAGCCTCAAATTTGCCCAGATAGCCACCAATTTTTCAACCCTTGTATTGGTCAGCCTGTTGCATGCTATGTTGTGTGTGTTCCCAAACAAGGACCAGTTGCTCTCTGAGGTGGCTGATGTTGGTGAGATTTGGACGATGATTGAGGCAACGGGAAAGAGCCTCAGATCCACAAAGTCCCTTCCACCAGGTGGCTGATGAGATATGTTGGCACGACTGTCATATTGCATCTCCATCCCAAAGCCCTTGCTTGGAAGTGTAACTGCCAAGAACCTAATACATAATTTACATAATTTAAACATTCACAGTGTAGGTTGAAAAAAGTATGTGAACCCATAGGCTAATTACTTCTCCAAAAGCTAATTGGAGTAAGGAGTCAGCTAACCTGGAGTCCAATCAAAGATACGAGATTGAAGATGTTGGTTAGAGCTGCATTGCCCAATAAAAAACACTCACAAAATTTGAGTTTGCTATTCACAAGAAGCATTGCCTGATGTGAACCATTCCTTGAACAAAATAAATCTCAGAAGACCTAAGATTAAAAATTGTTGACTTGCATAAGGGTTATAAAGGTATCTCTAAAAGCCTTGATGTTCATCAGTCCACTGTAAGACAGTGTCTATAAATGGAGAAAGTTCAGCACTGTTGCTTCTCTCCCTAGGAGTGCCCTCATCTCTATGACTGCAAGAGCACAGAGCAGAATGCTCAATGAGGTTAAAAAGAATCCTAGTGTCAGCTAAAGACTTACAGAAATCTCGGGAACATGCTAACATCTCTGTTGATGAGTCTACGATACGAATAAGAATGGTGTTCATGGGAGGACACCATGGAAGAAGCCACTGCTGTCCAAAAAAAACATTGCTGCACGTCTGAAGTTTGCAAAGGTGTACCTGGATGTTCCACAGCGCAACTGGCAAAACATTCTGTGGACAGGTGAAACTACAGTTGAGTTGTTTGGAAGGAATACATAACACTATGTGTGGAGAAAAAAGGCATAGCACACCAACATCAAAACCTCATCCCAACTGTAAAGTATGGAGGAGGGAGCATCATGGTTTGGGGCTGCTTTGCTGCCTCAGGGCTGGACAGCTTTCTATCATGGACAGAAAAATGAATTCCTAAATTAATCAAGACATTTTGCAGGAGAATGTTATACTATCTGTCCGTCCAATTGACGCTCAACAGGAGTTGGGGGATGCAACAGCACAACAACTCAAAACATAGAAGTAAATCATCAACAGAATAGCTTCAGCAGAAGAAAATACGCCTTCTGGAGGGGCCCAGTCAGAGTCCTGACCTCAACCCGATTGAGATGCTGTGGCATGACGTCAAGAGAGCAGTTCACACCAGACATCCCAAGAATATTACTGAACTGAAACAGTTTTTTAAAGAGGAATGGTCCAAAATTCCTCCTGACCATTGTGCAGGTCTGATCCACAACTACAGAAAACATTTGGTTGAGGTTATTGCTGCCAAATGAGGATCAACCAGTTATTAAATCCAAGGGTTCACATACATTTTCCTAATCAAATCAAATTGTATATGTCATATGCGCCGAATACACCAGGTACAACAGACCTTAAAGTGAAATGCTTACTTACAAGCCCTAACCAAAAATGTTGTTTTAAAAAATACCTACAAAAAATAAGAATAAGAAATAAAAGTAACAAATAATTAAAGAGCAGCAGTAAAATACTCTGTACAAGTACAGAGTCAATGTTCGGGAGCACTGGGTAGTCGATGTAATTGAGGTAATATGTACATGTAGGTAGAGTTACTAAAGTGACTATGCATAGATAATAAAGAGAGTAGCAGCAGTGTAAAAGAGGGGGGGGCATTGCAAATAGTCCGGGTAGCCATTTGATTAGATGTTCAGGAGTCTTATGGCTTGGGGGTAGAAGCTGTTTAGAAGTCTCTTGGACCTGGACCTGGTGCTCCAGGTACCGCTTGCCATGTGGTAGCAGAGAGAACAGTCTATGATTAGGCTGGATGAAGTCTTTGACAATTTTTAGGGCCTTCCTCTGACACTCCCTGGTATAGAGGTCCTGGACGGCAGTAAGCTTGGCCCCACTGATGTACTGGGCTGTACCCATAACCCTCTGTAATGCCCTGTGGTCGGAAGCCGGGCAGTTGCCATACCAGGAAGTGATGCAACCATGCTCTCGATGGTGCAGCTGTAGAAACCTTTGAGGATCTGAGGACCCATGCCAAATCTTTTCAGTCTCCTGAGGGGGAATAGGTTTTGTCGTGCCCTCTTCACGACTATCTTGGTGTGCTTGGACCATGTTAGTTTGTTGGGGATGTGGACACCAAGGAACATGTAGCTCTCAACCTGCTCCATTACAGCCCCATTTATGAGAATGGAGGTGTGCTCGGTCTTCCCTTTCCTGTAGTCCACAATCATCTCCTTTGTCTTGATCACGTTGAGGGAGAGGTTGTGTTCCTGGCACAACACGGCCAGGTCTCTGATCTCCCTATAGGCTGTCTCGTTGTTGTCGGTGATCAGGCCTACCATTGTTGTGTCATCTGCAAATTTAATGAATGTGTTGGAGTCGTGCCTGGCTGTGCAGTCATGAGTGATCAGGGAGTAAAGGAGGTGACTGAGCACGCATCCCGAGGAGTCCCTGTGTTGAGGATCAGCATGGCGGATTGTGTTGTTACCTACCCTTACCACCTGGAGGTGGACCGTCAGGAGGTCCAGGATCCAGTTGCAGAGGGAGGTGTTTAGTCCCAGGGTCCTTAGCTTAGTGATGAGCTTTGTGGGCACTATGGTGTTGAATGCTGAGCTGTAGTCAATGAATAGCATTCTCACATAGGTGTTCCTTTTGTCCGGGTGGGAACAGGCAGTGTGGAGTGCAATAGAGATTCCATCATTTGTGGATCTGTTAGGGCAGTATGCAAATTGTAGGGTTTCTAGGATAATGGTGTTGATGTGAGCCATGACCAGCCTTTTAAAGCACTTCGTGGTTACAGACGTGAGTGCTCCAGGTCAGTAGTCATTTAGGAAGGTTACCTTAGTGTTCTTGGGCACAGGGACTATGGTGGTCTGCTTGAAACATGTTGGTATTACAGACTCAGAAAGGGAGAGGGTGAAAATGTCAGTGAAGACACTTGCCAGTTGGTCAGTGCATGCTTGGAGTACAAGTCCTGGTAATCTTTCTGTGAATGTTGACCTGTTTAAAGGTCTTACTCACATCGGGTGCGGAGAGCGTGATCACACAGTTGTCTGGAACAGCTAATGCTCTAATGCATGTTTCAGTGTTACTCACCTCGAAGCGAGCATAGAAGGTATTTAGCTCGCCTGGTAGGCTCGTGTCACTGGGCAGCTCTTGGCTGTGCATCCCTTTGTAGTCTGTAACAGTTTGCAAGCCCTGCCACATCCGACGAGTGTCGAAGCTGGTGTAGTTCCATTCGATCTTAGTCCTGTATTGAAGCTTTGTCTGTTTGATGGTTCATCGGAGTGCATAGCGGGATTTCTTATAAGCTTCCGGGTTAGAGTCCCGTTCCTTGAAAGCGGGCAGCTCTACCCTTTATCTCAGTACGGATGTCCTGAGTCCTGTAGCTTAGCATCTGCTTCATCTGACCACTTTTTTATTGACCTAGTCACTGGTGCTTCCTGCTTTAATTTTTGCTTGTAAGCAGGAATCAGGAAGATATAATTATGGTCAGATTTGCCAAATGGAGGGCGAGGGAGAGCTTTGTACACGCCTCTGTTTCCCTGCATTAAAATCTCTAGGAGTGCCGCCTCTGGATGAGCGTTTTCCGGTTTGTTTATGGGGGCATACAGCTCATTGAGTGCGGTATTAGTGCCAGCATCGGTCTGTGGTGGTATGTTGACAGCTCCGAAAAATACAGATGAAAACTCTCTAGGTAGATAGTGTGGTCTATAGCTTATCATGAGAATCTCTACATCGAGCGAGCAAAACCTCGAGACTTCCTTCGATATTGTGCACCAGCTGTTGTTTACAAATATACATAGACCGCCACTCCTTATCTTACCAGAGGCTGCTGTTCTATCCTACCGTTACAGTGTAAAACCAGTCAGCAGTATGTTGTTCATGTCATCGTTCAGCCACGACTCGGTGAAACGTAATATATTACAGTTTTTAATGTCCCGTTGGTAGTTTAATCTTGCTCGTAGGTCATGGATTTTATTTTACAATGATTGCATGTTTGCCAATAGAAGGGATGGCAGCGGGGGTTTACTCACTCGCCTATGAATTCTCAGAAGACCTCCACCCACTTTTTCTCTGTCTTCTCTTCACGAAAATGACAGGGATTTGGGCCTGGTCCTGGGAAAGCAGTAGATCCTTCACATTGGACTCGTCGGACTCATTAAAGGAAAAAGCTTCTCCCAGTTCGTGGTGAGTAATAGCTGTTCTGATGTCCAGAAGTTATTTTTGGTCTTAAGAGACGGTAGCAGCAACATTATGTACAGAATAAGTAAAAAAAATAAGTTACAAAAAACGAGAAAAAAAACAAACAAAATAACACAGTTGGTTAGGAGAATGTAAAACATCAGCCATCCTCTCCAGCACCATTCTATCACCCTGCACGGTGAATGTTTACACGGTGTGCTCAATAAAGACATGAAAATGTATAATTGTTTGTGTGTTATTAGTTTAAGCAGACTGTGTTTGTCTATCGTTGAGACCTAGATGAACATCAGATCAAATTTTATGACCAATTTATGCAGAAATTCAGGTATTTCCAAAGGGTTCACATACTTGTCCTTGCCACTGTATCTGAGAATGAGGGAACCTACAGCTTCAGTTGGTTAAATCGCTGGAAATAGAAAGACAAAATTATTTAGATAGCCATGCCTAGATCTAGCCTATATATCGAGATATCCCATCCATTAAAGACATAAGTATAAGATAGACGGTACTCCTTACATCTTTGGATCAATTCATGGATAGCTACATGAGCTCATGATTCTGCACTCTCTTCCTTCAGTCATAGTTATGAAAAAAGATTTTTCCCAGGGTTGAATAAATGGCCTATTCCAGAGAACCTGGCCAATCGTTGCTCTGTGTGTGAGAACAGTCAAATGGCCGTTAGCCATAACATAATGATGAGATAATATTAGGAATAATTAAATGATGCAATGGCTGAATTGCCTTTGCTCTAGGAGCTGATTGGGGCCGCGGGAAGGAGGGCCGGATGGAGACCCCAACACTTCAGGAAAGCCTAGTCACTGCTCTGACCAGCTCTGGAACCTATAATCGACACCATGTGTAGGCTCTTTTCTCTTTCTCTGTCTTTCACCTAGTGCCACAGAAAATATATCCTTTTCAACTATACTGAACAAAAATATAAACGCAACATGCAACAATTTCAAAGACTTTACTGAGTTACAGTTCATATAAGGAAGGTTGAAAAAAAGTTTAAAAAAGAAATCAGTTAATTGAAACAAATTCATTAGGGCCTATTCTATGGATTTCAAATGAATGGGCAGGGGTGCAGCCATGGGAGAGCCTTAGAGGATATAGGCCCACCTACTTGGCAGCCAGGTGAAGAAGCCAGATGTGGAGGTCCTGAGCTGGCTTGGTTACACGTGGTCTGTGGTTGTGAGGCTGTTTGGACATACTGACAAATTCTCTAAAACAGCGTTGGAGGCAGCTTATGGTAGAGAAATTATCATACAATTCTCTGGCAACGGCTCTGGTGGAAATTCCTGCAGTCAGAATGCCAGTTGCACGCTCCCTCAACATTTGAGACATCTGTGGCATTGTGTTGTGTGACAAAACGGAACATTTTAAAGTGGCCTTTTATTGTCCCCAGCACCTGTGTGATGATCATTCTGTTTAATCAGCTTCCTGATATGCAACAGCTGTCAGGTGGATGGATTATCTTGGCAAAGGAGAAATGCTCACTAACAGGGATGTAAACATGGGACCAACACTTTACATGTTGCTTTTATATTTTCAGTCAGTGTATGTGTGGGATACACATAGAGTAGCTGATGACAGGTATATTGGGACATGGATTGGATGGTTTCCTGTTTCAAATTTCAAATTTCAGATTGGAATTACAGATATGATGTCTGAGTTGGTAGAAGACATTATTCACACAAAATAGTGACATACTGTAGATGTCCTTATGGAGATCATCCCCCAAAAACCTTTTTTAGCATTGTCGACAAAGAGCAATGACAAACAATTACATTTGTATTAAGTTACTGCTGGCCTAATAAACTGGTCTCATCTTGTTAAAGGACAGGGTAAAGTATTTAACAGCCTGAGTCCCTTTCAGCTACACTGGCTGTGCTATGAGTGTCTAATACATCTCCATTAGCAGGTAGATAAGGTTAATGCACTGGCTAATGGGGTAGGGGAACTGATGAGGCATTTGATGTTAAAGGGTAATTGAGTAGCTCTGTCTCTCTCTCTCTCACACGGTGTGTTTGTGTGTGTGGTTGTGTGTGCGTGTGCGTGTGTGCTCTCAAGTGCAAATGTGTGTGTAAATCAAACAAGATTTGTATATTTTTTTATTGAATTAAATGTATTTAAAACAACTACAATAAAATACAGAGACAATATGAATGTTCACCACCACCCGCACCGAGACGCTGGTAATAAGTCAACACTCATCCCCTCATCCCCTCATCCCCGGTATCCCTTCTTCCTTTACTTTCCAAAACAATTGAGTGCGCATTCTCTCTCAGAACAACCTTCTTGACCCTAACATGTCAGGCTTCAAGACGAGTCACTCAACCGAGACTGCTCTTCTCTGTGTCACGGAGGCTGGACACTGCGAAAGTTGAGTCTCTCTCCTCTGTTCTCATCCTCCTAGCTGCCTTCGACCCTGTGAACCATCAGATCCTCCTCTCCACCCTCTCAAGGCTGGGCTTCTCAGGTTGTCCAAACTGTTGGACAACCAGGTGACGTGGACAGGATCTGTGTCTGCACCATGTACTCTCACTACTGGTGTCCCCCAGGGCTCGGTTCTAGTCCCTCTCCTCTTCTCTCTATTTACCAAGTTACTAGGCTCAGTCATATCCTCATATTGTATCTCCTATCATTGCTATGCAGATGACACTCAACTATTCTCCTTCCCCCCTTCTGACATCCAAGTTGTGACACATATCTCTGCGTGCCTGGCAGAGATCTCAACTTGGGTGTCGGCCCACCACCTCAAGCTCAACCTCAACAAAACGGAGCTGTTCTTCCTCCTGGGAAAGGCTTGCCCGATCCAAGACCTCTCCATCACGGTTGACAACTCAACGGTGCCCCCGTTCCAGAATGCAAAGAACCTTGGCATGGCCCTGGACAATACGCTGTCGTTCTCTGCAATCATCAAAGCAGTGACTCGCCCTTTCAGGTTCATGCTCTACAACATCCGTAGAGAATGAACCTCACACAGGAAGTGGCGCAGGTCCTAATCCAGGCACTTGTCATCTCCTGACTGGGCTATTGCAACTCACTGTTGGCTGGACTCCCCGGTTGTGCCATCAAACCCCTGCAACTTCTCCAGAACGCTACAGCCCGCCTGGTGTTCAACCTTCCCAAGTTCTCCCACATGCCACTGGTTTCCAGTGGAAGCAGAAAGAGGAACTGCCCATCCTTACCTTCAGGCTATGCTCAAACCCTACATCCCATTCCACTCCATTCTGCCACCTCTGGTCTCTTGGCCCTCCCACTCCCTAGCTTCTGCTCAGCCCAGTCCAAGCTTTTCTCTGTATGGGCTCCCCAACCTGGAACCAACTTCCCACTGAAGCTAGGACAGCAGAGTCCCTGCCCATCTTCCTAAAACATCTGAAAACCTACCTCTTCAAACAGTATCTTAAAAAGCTCCTCACACAGCACCTCCCCTCACGCAGTATACCCCCCCTCCTTCCAACCCCCCAAAAATATTAAAAAGCATTTTGTGAACTAACACTCACACTTTACTTTTTCCCCCTTACTAGCTTGGACTTTGCTGATAGCTATTTTATTTAAGAGAAAATGTACATACTATGACTATGATGATATGTGGTTGTCCCCCCCCAGCTAAAATGAATGCACTAACTGTAAGTCATTCTGGATAAGAGCATCTGCTAAATGACTAAAATGTAAATGTAAGTCTCCTTTGAAAGTTTGAAACATTCTTCACATTGTAATTACAAAGAACTCAATAAACTAATATTATTTAGTATTCTGTTGATGTGTCTTTGATTTGAGCTAAGACAGTTAGATAAAAATCCTTTCCTGTAGTCAAATGACCAAAGCGCCTTCTAGTGGCCTCATGGGTGGAATGCTATTAACATTTTTCATAATTTCATCATTAATAAACGTTTTTCTTTTTCCTCATGGGTGGAATGCTATTAACATTTTTCATAATTTCATCATTAATAAACGTTTTTCTTTTTTGTGCAGAAAATATGGTGAATCTATGTCAAACAGTTTTGTTATACTTCAGTCTTCTGTGATGTAGTATATAAAGTGTAATATTGGGATGCAAACAAAACATTTTGTAAATGTCAAGTCTATATTTTTCTTAAGCCCATAACCATGCGTGTGAGGTGTATACTTTTGTTTCAAAGTAGATTTGTTTAAGACTACAAAGAAACACTCTGTGTGACCCTGATTTAACCCACTGCAGTAAAAGGTTAATGGCTGTGTGAATTTGATGTTCCATTTTGCTCCCGGTGCAGGTATACTTCCTGAAGAATCAATCTTGAGATTCATGACATCACTGTTTTATAGTTGTTTATTTAGCCTAATCTGTAATGGGTATAAGAGGATTTCTGCTTTGACCATATGACAGGTCTTACAACATTGTACACATATAAAGCTGTGTGGGTTGGTTACAACAGGTTCTCTGACTGCCATAATGTCATTCTGTGGCCTGTTCCAGAGAACAACCCTCCACTGACATTAAGCAGGGAAGAGATTTACATTACCCCTCGGTGTGGCATGTCCACAGGTGAGGTGGTGCCATGGAAACACACCCGTGTTGCTGTCAGAACCATTTAATTATTCAGGACCTCACACATCAGCAAGGAAACTCGTAACACACTGCCTGTTGCACTCACAAGTATGCATACATAACAACCTAGCAACAAATACAGACACTACTAGCAGCCTACAGCAGTGTTTCCCCAACAGCATATATTTTTGTTGTGGCCCTGGACAAGCACACCTGATTCTACTTGTCAACTAATCATCAAGCCCTTGACAAGTTGAATCAGGTATTTTTGTCTGGGGCTACAAAAACAATTGTGCTGTTGGGGGTACCCGAGAACCAGGGTTGGGAAACACTGGCCTACAGTATAGAACTAGCTTAGCTATGAATATCAGGTATCAAGGTAAGACCCAAGTGCAAACGGTGTGAAGTAATATTGTTTATTGTAACACCGGGACAGGAAAACGACAGGTCAAGGCAGGCAGGGGTCAATAATTCAGAGTAGGAGCAAGGTACAAGATGGCAGGCAGGCTCAGGGACAGGCAGAGAGGTCAGGTGGGCGGGTACAGGGTCAGGACAGCCAAAGGTCAAAAACCAGGAGGACGAGATAAAGAGAGGCTGGGAAAAGGCAGGAGCTGACAGGACAAACGCTGGTAAGCTTGAACAAACAAGACGAACTGGCACAGACAGACGGAAAACACAGGTATAAAAACACAAGGGATAATGGGGAAGATGAGCGACACCTGGAGGGGGGTGGAGACAAGCACAAGGACAGGTGAAACAGATCAGGGCGTGACAATGAATATCGTCACATATGAGTGGCGATATATCGGTGTATCCATGATAGTCTGAAGTTGAATGATATGTCCAATAAATGGATGTAAATGCATGTAAATTAGGTATCTAGAAGTTTACCGGTAATTAGAATAATATACACTACATGAGCAGAAGTATGTGGACACCTGCTCGTCAAACATTTCATTCCAAAATCATGGGTATTAATATGGAGTTGGTCTCCCATTTGCTGCTATAACAGCCTCCACTCTTCTGGGAAGGCTTTCCACTAGATGTTGGAACATTGCAGCTGGGACTTGCTTCCATTCAGCCACAAGAGCATTAGTGAGGTTAAGCACTTATGTTGGGTGATTAGGCCTGGCTCGCAGTCGGCGTTCCAATTCATCCCAAAGGTGTTTGATGGGGTTGAGGTCAGGGCTCTGTGCAGGGCAGTCAAGTTCTTCCACACCTATCTGGACAAACCATTTCTGCATGGACCTCGCTTTGTGTGTGGGGGCATTGTCATGCTGAAACAGGAAAGGGATTTCCCCAAACTGTTGCCACAGTCTAGATTGTGTAGCATTAAGATTTCCCTTCACTGGAACTAAGGGGCCTAGCCCAAACCATGAAAAACAGCCCCAGACCATTATTCCTCCTCCAACAAACTTTACAGTTGGAACTATGCATTCGGGCAGGTAGCATTCTCCTGGCATCCGCCAAACCCAGATTCGTCCGTCGGACTGCCAGATGTTGAAGCATGATACATCACTCCAGAGAACGCGTTTTCAATGACGACAAGCTTTACACCACTCCAGCCGACGCTTGGTACTGCGTATGGCTGCTCGGCCATGGAAACCCATTTCATGAACTCCTGACGAACAGTTCTTGTGCTGACGTTGCTTCCAGAGGCAGTTTGGAACTCTGTAGTGAGTGTTGAAATCAAGGATAGACATTCCCGTTCTGTGCACTTGTGTGGCGCTCTGTGCACTCGTTGTTGCTCCTAGACATTTCCACTTCACAATAACAGCACTTACAGTTGACCGGGGCAAGTCTTGCAGGGCAGAAATGTACAAATTGACTTGTTGGAAAGGTGCATCCTATGACGGTGCCATGTTGAAAGTCACCGAGCTCTTCAGTAAGGCCATCCTACTGCCTATGTTTGTCTATGGAGATTGCACGGCGGGTGCTCAATTTTATATACCTGTCAGCAACGGGTGTGGCTGAAATAGCCAAATCCACACATTTTAAGGGATGTCCACATACTTTTGTATATATCGTGTAGTTTTTATGAATACAATAATGTATTAATCAGTGTTTAGTCTAACATAAAACATGTGGTTGCCTTTCTTAATGGCAAAGACAAACGATAACCCCATGTTGTTCATAAGGTACACTCTTAGAAATAAGTGCTATCTAGAACCGAAAAGGGTTCTTCGGCTCATAACCTGAAAGGCCGCTCAGCAAAGAAGAAGCCTCTGGGGGATGGTTGCAAGCCAAAGAACACCATCCCAACCGTGAAGCACGAGAGTGGTAGCATCATGTTGTGTGGGTGCTTTGCTGCAGGAGGGACTGGTGCTCTTCACAAAATAGATGGCATCATGAAGAAGAAAAGTACTTCGATATATTGAAGCAACATCTCAAGACATCAGTCATGAAGTTAAAGCTTGGTCGCAAATGGGTCTTCCAAATGGACAATGGCCCCAAGCATACTTCCAAAGTTGTGGCAAAATGGCTTAAGAACAACAAAGTCAAGGTATTGGAGTGGCCATCACAAAGCCCTGACCTCAAACCTATAGAACATTTGTTGGCAGAACTGAAAAGGTGTGTGCGAGCAAGGAGGCCTACAAACTTGACTCAGTTACACCAGCTCTGTCAGGAGGAATGGGCCAAAATTCACCCAACTTATTGTGGGAAGCTTGTGGAAGGCTACCTGAAACATTTGACCCAAGTTAAACAATTTAAAAGCAATGCTACCAAATACTAATTGAGTGTATGTAAACTTCTGACCCACTGGGAATGTGATGAAAGAAATAAAAGCTAAAATAAATCATTTTCTCTGCTATTATTGACATTTCACATTCTTAAAATAAAGTGGTGATCCTAACTGACACTATGATTAAATTTCAGGGATTGTGAAAAACTGAGTTTAAATGTATTTGGCTAAGGTGTATGTAAACCTCTGACTTCAACTGAATTCTAATTACATTCATGCAAAATTTAGAAGCCTAACTGGAGAATTAGCAACAGAATATTCACAATTAGGAGGGTTATGAATGAACGAATGAGGGTTACAAATGAATGAGATCAGTTTAAATGAAATGATTTGGCCTACACCTGCGCTCCACTGCAATGGAAGACCGAATAATCAGCAGCTCGGTGTTGCTTCTGTGATTGGTGGCCATTTTGACAGTTAGTGAGAACTGCCATACCTCAAAAGCCATAATACAGAGAAAAGAAACAGTAAGTGCACAGCTGTCTAGCTACATATTTTCACGTTTACAGAGGTTGTTGGTCTCCCAACAATTCATTGCTCAGATTTATCCGCAATCGGAGGTTCGCGCTAAATTATGTAGCTGTGCGCGTGGGCGGAACGAAATTACGAATGAGTCACGTGTTACGTGACAAAAAGGCAATTTGGCGCTAGATTGAACTGTTTGTCTCTATTCAAAAAACAAAACTGTATTAGCACAGCTCAGTTGATAGAGCCTGGTGATTATACCGCTGGGGTTATGGATTCGATTCCCATAGCGAACCAGTACAAAAATGTATGTATTCACTACTTACTGTAAGTCACTCTGGTTAAGAGCTTCTGATAAATGCTTGAAATGTAGCAGGACTCATCAATCACAAATGAAGTATATGGAGTTGCAGCCATGACCAGGTCAGCCAGAGCCTCTACGTGTAACGCTTATGCAAATCGAATGACTGACTTGTGAACGTATTGATTTCAACTGTGTAGTGGTAGCGCTGACGATGTGGGTTCAAGCCCCCTCTACTACGTTTATTCCTCTCTCCTTTCCTACTATCATTAAAATATGAAACCTTCAATAAGGTTCAGAATACTGTTTTGAACAATGAATGATCCCACATTAAGTTTTTAGGTCAGTTCTCATAGGAGTTTCATATTACATCTGTAGCATGAAAACTCATGTTACAGATTATTGGCATGGTTTTGGTTAGATAGGACTTCCTAACTATTAGAACAAGCCTGCCCTCAAGTGGTAAGATTGTCAAGTAGCAAGTACATCATTAGAAATGCCCTCTTTCTTGCCCTCTATAATCCAAGTCGACCATACAGCTGCCCCATTAGTCTCATAGGCTAGATCAGAGATTTCAGTAATCTGATTCCTTTGTACATAACATTAAGTCATCCTAGAGGCATCCTTGATTTTGTTGAATACATCAGCTAAAATAATGACAAGACAATGATGACAGGACACTTTATCACAATGTTATCATCTCTGTAATTTCAGAAGCGCACTGAGGATGTGAGAATTAAAATATAAAGGTTTGATTAAAGAAATGAACTCTCATGAGTATAGTGATTCAACATTTCAAATACAACTCACAGCAAATTGAAAGGCATTCTCACAGTATACAGACAGTTTCTCAACATCCCGCAATACTCAATCCTATTCAAAGTGCTTGATTTGGAGTGTGCATCTTAAAAGCATTTGCATAACAAAAAAACATCTTATTTACAACAGAACAGTGGTTAAAAAGCAATTTTACCTCATCCAGGGCACTGGGTAGGCAGAGTTGGCAAATTCTTGACCATTTCTTAGATCTTAAAGTGAAATCTTCACCGGGCGAGCTAAAATGAATGCACCCAATCACATACAGAAAGTCACTAATCGCCGGCACAGTGGGGGAGCCCCTTTTCAAATCACCTGCTGAGGCCACAGAGGTACAGTAAGCCATGGTTTTGGTATGGACTACGAGTCTGTGTTCGTTTCAAGGCCAGATTTACCTTGTAAAATGTCCCCCTGTAACACATACTTTTGGCATTTATATATAATTAACAACATACATGACCATACTAAAAGGTAAATTAGTTGGAAATGCAGTTTCAATGGTAAGATAATGAGAAGAAAAAGATAAACAAACCATCTCTGCTGCATGCGTAGCCAGCCCTAGGGGAAAGTGTCACTGTGGAGAGATCAAATAAATATGGAACAAAAAAGGACACATTCTGGGGAAAAAAGGTTTGTTGGAAATACAACAATCTCAATGGAATCTAATACAAAATGTTTTCATTAAGATACAGCTGCCCTTAACAGATCTAGTCGCTGAACAAAATGCCTCCAGGGACATGCAAAAACTGCAGAGAAAAGGAGTGAGGAAACAGACCGTTTTTCCTTTGATTTGCTAATTCAGTCTTGTGTTTCGTCTATGGACGTGATGAGCAGCAGACAGGTCAAACGCTGGTCTGAACCAACAACCCATCAGGTAACTGATAGAAGTGTCAGACCACACAAGTTTGATGTGGTTACTTACTTTGTTAATTTGCTCTTATAGTTCCATTCTGGGTCCATCCCCATTGATTCCCAGTTCCCAGTCAAATATAACACACACACACACACATATCGCAAACACACACACACATACACACAGTAAATTACCCCCAAATTATTAAACATCTTTGCCAATAAAATAATAAATAAAAGTTCAGCAGTTCACATTCATTTGCTGGTTGGTTGTGTTTTGGTTAAATTGTGTTTACATTTGTCATTGTGGTCCTGTGGCAGTCCTCAGTAGCTCCAGGTCTCTGCGTGTGCTGGTCTGTATGCAGCCATAGGCCTCCAGGCCCAGGGGGAGGTAGCGCTCCTGCAGCCCCAGCCCCTCCTCACCCTGCCCAACCAGGATGGAGGCCCACGGAGGGGGGGCAGAGCCACCCTGGAACCCCCAAAACACCAGGCTCTCTGTGAGAGAAACACAAAGTGTCATGTGGAAAATACTGTAATGAGGTGAGCAGAGAAAGAAGAAAAAGTATAAATCGCAGAGAAAATACATAGTTGGAGAGACAGCAGGAAGAAAAGGGGAAAACAACAATAACGAGGAACAGAGAATTGGATAGAAAAACCAGACCTGGCCTACAGTAATAGCACCTGCAACAGGGAACCATTTGAAAGTGACACCTACCTTTACTCTGCAGATCTGCTGCCTTAGTCATTCCCAGGGGGACCAGATATCGTGCAACACTGACCAAGCCATCGGGCTGCCCTCTCGTTCCCAGAAGCACTATTGACCTAGTCATGAGAAAATATAAGCAATTATGATTCATCGGTTCCACATCAAGTCAAACACCTCTGATCAAAATGAAAGAACATCTACCAGACAAAGAGATGCTACCTCTTACAATTCTCTTAAATGCACCTTGTTGCAATGAAACCAATAGAAAAGTGCCAAAAGCGCAATCCCCAACCAACTGGCACTCCAGGTTGACTAAAGCAATGCTCAAAGTATTTGAAAGATTTCAAATAGTATTTGAACCCAGGTCTGCAACAGACCACCAATCGAATTCTTCCCCCTCACCTCTTTGGAAATCCAGTTTTAAGATACTCCTCCATTTTGGAGTCCATTTTGGAGAAAAATCTCTTATTTGTGACTTTTCCAGAGCAGGCATCAACAGAGACCAGGAAGATGCCTGGCTGTGTGAAGGAGAATGTCTCACTGTTCACCTGAGAGAAGAAGACATTGTAGAAAAGTGGGTAAGAGATACAGCTGGCATGCTACAACCACAAACCGATTCAAAATATGGGTGGTGCTTTTGTATTGATCAATAGTGTATTAATAAATTAGTATTTCATTCATAAACATTTATAATGGCCGTTTGATGAAAGTTAAACAACAGCACACCAACAACATGCAAACACTCATTATGCACACTGATTCTGTGGCACCGGGACACTATTCTCTAATATAATACTGTGTTATATTTAAACCTGTGGCACTCACAGTGATAAAGGATTGTGTGTCTCCAGTCTGCTGCTCCTTGCTGCTGAGCGATTTGATCTGAGTTTGGAGGTAGGAGTTCCACGGGTCACTGGAAAACACCAGCTACCAGAAAACACACAGATTAATGCAGGGCTTTTATGTCAGACAGCACAACATGAGCTCATTCCTTTTCCAATAGAATTGCATACTAATGGAACAAAGACAGTGTGGTGGACTACCAGGCTAACCTGGGAGGCCCCACAGTCCTTGCATGGTTGGTTGCTGAGGGTGGGCATGGGGACCACTGCCGAGGGAGTCTTGGTGTATTTTGGGTAGGCCTTGGCCGTGCAGTTACAGGTCAGTTTGGAGGACGACGTGCTGGCCATCACCTTCACTCTCTCGCAACCCTTAACCGAGCAGTAACTGTGGCCATCGCGCCCCTGCCTCGCCCGCAAATACAGCCACAGCAAGCTGGGAGAGGAGAGAGGCTGGTGTTAATTGAGAGAGAGAGAATGATGAAGGAGAGCGAGACAGACAGATGGGCGAATCCTAATGTTACTTAGTCTCCTAAAGACTTCAATGTATGACTAAGTAAAAATTCTAGAGGGAGAGAGAGGTACAGTAGATATAGCCATATGGATAGAGACATTAGGGTATAGAGACTCTCACCCCACACTGCGGTCAAAGAAATACTTCCTCTCCAGCAGCCTCTTCTCCAGTTCAGCGAGGGAGAACACAGGCCCATAGTCGCTGATGTCATCGAAGATGTTACTCTGGCGGTCGTTGATGTCAGCCATGACCTGGAAGGTGGTGTCGAACGGGTAGCAGAGACCCACCAGCACCCAGTCACCTCTGGAGAGAAAGGAGGAGTCAACAGGTGACAATGAAGGTTAGAGATCGGTCTTACAAACTGACAAACACATCCTCTTATAGCATTATAGCATTATAGCATTTCAATGTGGACAAACACCCAGACCAACCACCTTAAAAGACACACACACTCATCAGACCCAGTGTTCCACTCACTGGTTGAAGTTAATGAGGGAAAGGACAATCTCTCTGGGAGCCGGGCCATTCCAATGCAGGGTGTAGCTCTTGCTCATCATGAGGATAGGCTGGTACTGCTGGGACAGCGCCCCTTGGCTGTTAATACCCCTCAGCACCAGAGGAGCCTCAGGGTAGTCATCTCTACTGATGGACAGACTGAGGCTGGAAGCTCCCTGGGTCTGGATATACACCTGGAGGACACGCATTAGAAAATGATAGAGCAATAGAGTTTAGTCACTTCTATGCAGTGTATATCCTAAGCCGTGAATAAAGTCACTGGTGATAGGCATTAGGGCCACTGTCCCATCCGTACCTGAGAGTAGGTGCCACTGCAGACCACTCCGTTCCACTGGGTGATGTTGACACAGCCGGGGTGACGGATCAGGTAGTTGTCTGCTCTGCCTACATACGTGTCCCTGTAGCCCGTCACAGAGCCGTCCACGTCATGGAAGATGGAGTTCTTATCCCCGTCCAGATCATTCTCGTCGAACCACTGGCCCGGACGCCCGAAGAATGCCCTCAGACCCACCTGTCACAAACAATAGGTTTTAAAAGACAGACATGACAAAACACAACCAGTGACTTACAGAGATATGTACGGCCTAAAAAGTGACTAATTTTGATCTTATAGGTCTATAGTATTTGAGAGTTGAGCTGAATGTATATTATGGTCGTATTCATTAATATAGACTGTAGCAAAACGTTCCTAATGAATTCAACCCAGGTGTCAGTGATGAGCGTTGAACAAAAGTCCTTGAAAGCCATTTTGAAAAGGGACATTTTGAGTTTAGTCAAGCTTGGACAGTTGAGTCGAGCTTGTCACCACATCCGACACTAGAGGACTATCCAATTCAGAATGACTTTCATCCAGAACCTCCCCATCTCTCAGCATGGGGTCTCCACCCAACCACTGGTTCCAGTAAAACTACAACTCAGTAACTCAGCTCTCTGCTGTGTTCCAGGACAATAGAGATTTTTCCAACAGATAAGACCGAACCAACGGCCAAAAAGGAAACAGGCAGAGGGAAAGAGTGCATGCAGGAAAACAGTGTCTGATCCCTGCACTTCCAAATCAAAGCTTTCAATGTAAACACAAGTGGCACAAAAACTAAACTAGGCCCATCAGAATGGAATCATGACCATGTGCAAATAAGCTGACGGAGGTTTCAGATGGTTATTTTGCCTGATTTGGCAAAAGAAAACTCCATAGACACTAATGTTTCAGTCAGTGACCTTTATCAAATCATATCAAATATAAGTTTATTGGTCACGTACACGGTGTAGAAGATGTTATAGCAGATGAAGATAAATGCTTATGCTACTAGCTCCAAACAATGCAGTAAAATGTCAAACATATACACAAATAATACAATTTTTTTTATCTTAAAATGTCAGAACGAATCCAATGAATCCAAATAGCACATAACAGTAATGCAATCTATATGTATATACACCAGATTAATCTACAAAGAATGATATAGGGTGGGCTATGTAGAAAAAAATCCAGTATATAAAAATACATAAGCAGTCTGTAGAAACAGTGTAACTAAAATACAATGTACAGCAGCAGAAATAACATTTTATTTAAATACATAGTACAAAACCCCATGGCAAAATGGATACAATTGCAGGAATTTTTCTTCCGGACTAGAGTCCGAATATAATTATCACATTCTTATCAAACTTTTTGTTGTAACATCATTATTACGTCAGTATTTGAGAACAACAGAGACGAGGCAATGTCCCTTCTCCTGAAGTGTGCAATTGTAACCCCCCCCCCCCCCGTGGATTTAAAAGGAAAGGATTGGTCTAAGGAATATGGCAGAAACTCCCTACAACATGCTTACACCAATCCAATGCATGATGAGGTCAGAGAATGAGTGTGCACTTCTAGGATGAAAGGTGGAGTGATGTGATGGCTACTCACAGTGGGCTGGAAGCTGAGCTTGGACAGGTTGTTGCGTGGTGTGAGCTGCCAGGTGTTCTTTAGGTTGAAGCCCACCGCGCTGGTGAAACGCTCCTTCGTCGGGATGTAATTTCGGAATGTACTCTGAGTGATCCGCACAGGACCGTCATAGATCTGGAAGCCGCGGATCGGGAACGTCCTTTAAAAAATCCGTATGAGAGTCACACAACAAACATGACTAGAGTCACACCGAGCTAACACAAACAAAACAAGTCACGTTACATTCAAGACAGCATCAGCTGATCCAGAGCATCTACACTGACTGTACAAAACATTAAGAATACCTGCTCTTTCCATGACAGACTGACCAGGTGAATCCAGGTGAAAGCTATTATCCCTTTTTGATGGCACTTGTTAAATCCACTTCAATCAGTGTAGATGAAGGGGAGGAGAGGTTAAAGAAGGATTTTTAATCCTTGAGCCAATTAAGACATGGATTGTGTATGTGTGCCATTCAGAGGGTGAATGGGCAAGACAAGGCAGCAGCTACTCTTCCTGGGATCCAAACATAAAGCACTTACATTACATTAAATCAAAAGATAAAACAGTACATCATAACATTATTACACTACTACATATCTACAATTTAAAAAATGTTTGATACCACTATACAACAATATCACAGTGCATGTGTGTCCATGTGTCTGTGTCTCTTCACAGTCCCTGTTGTTCCATAAAATGTATTTTTTCTTTGTTTTTAAAAATCGGATTCTCCTGCTTGCATCAGTTACCTGATGTGGAATAGTTCCATGTAGTACTGTGCGTCTCCCATAGTCTGTTCTGGACTTTGAAGAGACCTCTGTTGGCATGTCTTGTGGGGTATGCATGGGTGTCCGTACATTCAGCTTGTCAACACCTCTTTCAAAAAACAAGTAGTCATGAAGTCCATCTCTTCCACTTTGAGCCATGAAAGATTGACATGCATGTCATTAATGTTAGCTCTCCGTGTACCTTTAAGGGCCAGCCGTGCTGCCCTGTTCTGAGTCAACTGCAATCTTCCTAAGTCCCTCTTTGTGGCACCTGACCACACTACTGAACAGTGGTTCACAACCCGAAGAACATCCAGCCAACTTCACACAACTGTGGGAGCATTGGAGTCAATATGTGCCAGCATCCCTGTGGAACGCTTTCAACACCTTGTAGAGACCATGCCCCAATGAATTAAGGCTGTTCTGATGGCAAAAGGGGGGGGAGGCACTCAATATTAGGAAGGTGTTCTTAATGTTTTGTACATTAAGTGTATAGCTATTTATAACACTGGAGAGAAACATTAGGCCTATTGCTAGTTTCATCAGCTTGTTGTCTCAACAGCGGGGAAAAACAGTCATAAGTCTAACTAGATAACAGCAGGATATGTTGTTTTGTCTCACTCTGTGAAAAGCCTGGCTGTGACCAAACATCTAGCCGTTAGTGTGGTCAGGAAGTGTGTAAAAAGGCCAGTACATCCCAGAGAGGGATGACAGGGCCGTCATGAATGAGGGAGCAGCTGGAGAAATCAGGGCATGCAGCAATTAGCTGTTACCACGTTTTACAGCCTCCAAAGAGGGAGCTGCCAGAGAAGGGGATATGCAAAGCACCAAATGTTAGGAACTTTTATATCACCCTTTATGTAGTATGACTTTGCTTATAAATAATTTTGTAAGCAATAACTTAGTGCTTATGGAGACTTTATAAATGCTCTTTAATTCCTTTCTAAGTTGTAGTTTGTTTAAATTGTGACCAAACCCTCAACTCTGATATAACAACCTGTCATACGGGCTCCTTACCAATTGTGTTTTTTGGGTGCTGTTTTGAACTTTTTTGAACATAATGTTTCTGCCATCGTGTCTTATGACCGAAAAAAGCTTCTGGACATCAGAACAGCGATTTCTCACCTTGAACTGGAGAATATTTTTTCTTTAATAAGGCCATAAGCAAACAAGAAAATACTCATACAGAGGCGGCGCTCTTAGTGGCTGGGGACTTTAATGTAGGAAAACTGAAATCTGTTCTACCTCATTTTTATCAGCATGTAACATGTGCAACATGTGCAAAAACTCTAGATCACCTTTACTCCACACACACAGAAGTGTACAAAGCTCCCTCTCACCCTCTATTTGGCAAATCTGACCATAACTCTATCCTCCTGATTCCTGCTTACAAGCAAAAATTCAAACAGGAAGTACCAGTGAAACGCTCAACACGGAAGTGGATGCTAAGCTACAGGATTGTCTCGCTAGCACATACTGGAATATGTTCCGGGATTCATCCGATGGCATTGAGGAGTATACCACATCAGTCACCGGCTTCATTAATACATGCATCTACGACGTCGTCCCTACAGTGACCATACGTACATATCCCAACCAGAAGCCATGGATTACAGGCAACATCTGTACTGAGCTAAAGGCTAGAGTTGACGCTTTCAAGGAGCGGGACACTAATCCGGACACTTATAATAAATCCCATTACGCCCTCCGACAAACCATCAAACAGGCAAAGCATCAACACAGGACTAAGATCGAATCCTACTACGCCTGCTCTGATGCACGTCGGATGTGGCAGGGCTTGCAAACTATCACGGAATACAAAGAGAAACACAGCAGCGAGCTGTCCAGTGACGCAGACCTACTAGACAATTAAGCCTTCTATGCTCGCTTCGAGGCAAAAAACACTGAACCAAGCATGAGAGCACCAGCTGTTCCGGATGACTGCGATCACGCTCTCTGTAGCCAATATGAGTAAGACCTTTCAATCTTCAGGATCGGACCCTTTTTTTCAATTTTGCCTAAAATGACACCCAAATCTAACTGCCTGTAGCCCAGGACCTGAAGCAAGGTAATGCATATTCTTGATACCATTTGAAAGGAAATAATTTGTAGTTTGTGGAAATTTGAAAATAATGTAGGATAATATAGCACATTAGATCTGGTGAAAGATAATACTAAGAAAAAAACATGCATTTGTTTTGTATTTTTCTTTTGTGCCATCATCTTTGAAATGCAAGAGTAAGGCCATAATGTATTATTCTAGCCCAGCCACAATTTAGATTTTGGCCACTAGATGGCAGCAGTGTATGTATCAAGTTTTAGACTGATCCAATGAACCACTGCATATCTGTTCAAAATGTTGTATTAAGACTGCCCAAATGTGACTATTTGGTTTATTAATACATTTTCATGTTCATAATTGTGCACTCTCCTCAAACAATAGCATGGTATTCTTTCACTGTAATGGCTACTGTAAATTGGACAGTGCAGTTAGATTAACAAGAATTTAAGCTTGTTGCTTACAACCTCATGTAAATCACATTAGCCTACGGTAGTTCAACCATCCCGCGGACACACACACACACACACCGAATCTGTATTATCCACGCCAAACTTTGTGCAAACCCAGATTAACAAGAATTTAAGCTTTCTGCCCATATCAGATATGTCTATGTCGTGGGAAATGTTCTTGTTACTTATAACCTCATGCTAATCACATAAGCCTATGTTAGCTCAACCGTCCAGCGGTGGGACAACGATCCCGTAGAGGTTAAACAGGTTAACATTCACAAGGCCGCAGGGCCAGAGTGATTACCAGGACGCGTACTCAGAGCATGCACTGACCAGCTGGCACTGACATTTTCAACCTCTCCCTGACCCAGTCTGTAATACCTACATGTTTCAAGCAGACAACCATAGTCCCTGTGGCCAAGAACAATGAGGTAACCTGCCTAGACAACTACCGCCTCGTAGCACTCACATCTGCAGCCATGAAATGCTTTGAAAGGCAGGTCATGGCTCCCTCCAATTAGCATACCACCCTAACAGATCCACAGATAACGCAATCTCTATTGCACTCCACACAGCCCTTTCCCAGCTGGATACAAGGAACACCTACCTGAGAATGCTGTTCATTGACTACAGATCAGCATTCAACAACATAGTCCCCTCCAAGTTCACTAAGCGAAGGACCCTGGGACTGAACACCTTCCTCTGCAACTGGATCTTGGAGTACATCACTGGGGACGAGCTTCCTGCCATCCATGACCTCTATAAAAAGGCTCCTTAACAGCTTCTACACCCAAGCCATAAGACAGTTAATCAAATGGCTACACAGACTATTTGCATTGACCCCTTTTTTAATCTTATTTTTATATATTTTCTTGCACCGAGTCTCTTGCACAGGCTTGATGTACACTCACTGGACTCTATCCACACACACACACACACACACACACACACACACACACACACACACACACACACACACACACACACACACACACACACACACGCTGCTGCTATTCTGTTTATTATCTGTGTATAGTCACTTTACCCCGAACTACATGTACATATTACATCAATTACCTCAACTAACCCGTACCCCTGCACATTGACTCGGTACCAGTACACCTTGTATATAGCCTCGTTATTGTATTGTGTTACTATTTTTCCTTTAGTTTATTTAACAAATGTTTCTTACTTTTTTGTTGTAAATCATGCAGCGACGTATGTCACGGTCGCAGATTTTAGAGAAACAACAAATATCGGTACATATAAGTGTCGTATATCGACTGAAAGCTTAAATTCTTGTTAATATAACTGCACTGTCCAATTTACAGTAGCATGGCATTTACAAATGCCATGCTATTGTTTGAGAGCTCCTAACAACAAAACACTTTTTTTCACCGCGATAGGTTTGATAAATTCACCTCTGAAGGTGAAATGTGTACTTACATTCTGAAATCTTGCTCTGATTTATCATCCAAAGTGTCCCAGAGATAACATGAAGTGTCGTTTTGTTAGATAAAATCCTTTTTCATATCGTAAAAAGGTCCATATAGCATGCACAATCGATGACGAGGGCGGTCTTCACTTGATTGACTTCACTTGATTGACTGTTTGACCAATTTGGGTCAAACAAAGCTAGCTAAATAACCAATTAGCTGGGCTTTACGGCAGAAACCCAGTATCTGTCACACAATGTTGTTGCTAACCTTGTACGACATCAAGCCTTTTCCTTTTGGACAAAAATTATAAGAATATGGAGAGTTATGAAGTTATGAAAACTGGGTGTTTTGCAAATGTTGAACTTATAATATGGCTACTAATATTGGAAAAGCTCAATCAAAGTCCAAGTATACAGATTTGACGATATTCTTACAGAAAAAATGTAATGTGAATGTAAATGTCTCCTTCACGATTTGCCCAAATGTACCTGGGTGACTTCACACTAAATGTCATGAATCTGAATCTGTCGGAAACATTCCACATACACTGCTGCCATCTTGTGGGCACCATAGGAATTGCAACCAGAGTGATGGCTAGATTGGGGACCTTTCTGTTGCATTTCAAAGATGGTGGTAGAAAAAAAATGGAAAAAAACATTGTTTTTTTCTTTGTATTTTCTTCTACCAGATCTGTTGTGTTATATTCTCCTACATTCAATTCACATTTCCACAAACTTCAAAGTGTTTCCTTTCAAATAGTAACAAGAATATGCATATCCTTGCTTCAGGGCCTAAGCTACTGGTAGTTAGATTTGGGTATGTGATTTTAGATGAAAATTGAACAATAATGCCTAACCCTAATCTTAAATTAAGACCAAAAAGCACATTTTTGTTCTCATGAATTCTTTTACATATAGACAATTTTGACTTTGCAGCTAGCGGAAATCGCTCAGTTCTTCCTCAAGGACAAGACACATCCCAATAAACGTTCAATGCTCTCTTTTTTTCTACTGAAAAATGTTTTCCATTGCATACCTTAATGAACCCGAACCTGAGGACTGTCTCTCTGACTGTGGGTGGGTTACAGCCTGCTCCCTGTCCCTGATCCGAGTGCTCTTCCACAAGTGCTCGCTGTGACTGACTGTTTCTCAGACTCTAATTTCTCATTGGTCACTGAAAGCAACGCTTTGATTCATTTTTCCCTTCAGTCACTGTTTATCAAAGGAGGCTTACTACGCAGATGGAGGAAATTGGTTCTCAGGAAACACAGAAGTGATAGAAACATTAAAAAAACTATTACAGGAAGTTAGTCAAAGCAGTACTTCCCCTACAAGAGCAATGCACCTCTCCAACACTATCTGCAGTTTTTATTACAGTATTTTTCGCACACACACACACACACCTGTTCCTGGGTAGTGTCCTAATCTTGCCGTCTGCTCCTCCCTGGCCCCAGTACTTGTTCTGGCCTCCGTTGAAGCCACGGTTCCGGCTCTCTCCCACAAACAGAGACTGAGTCACTTCCTGACTGGAACCCTCGTCCTTGGGATAACTACCGTCACTGACGGAGGGAGAGGAAAGGGACAGGATGTGTTTTTGAGCATACGTGTATGTGTAGTGGGGGTGTTAGGAATGTACAGACAGAAACACAGGTGTAGAAACAGACACAGGAGCCTTGGTACATACCTCGCAAAGGAGAGTCCCACCCCATTGTCTGCAAATCTATAACCAGAGAGAATGAACGTATCATTCATTCTGCATTGTAGACGTGCACTGTGTGAGAGCTCCACTGAGTAGGGCTGACTCAGAAAGTGTAGGAGTCACCAGTTCAATGTCAACATCAGAAGCCTCCTCCCCAAGTTTGTTTTACTCACTGCTTTAGCACACTCTGCTAACCCTGATGTCCTCGCCGTGTCTGAATCCTGGCTCAGGAAGGCCACCAAAAATTCTGAGATTTCCACCCAACTATAACATTTTCCGTCAAGACAGAACTGCCAAAGGGGGAGGAGTTGCAGTCTACTGCAGAGATAGCCTGCAAAGTAATGTCATACTTTCCAGGTCCATACCCAAACAGTTCGAACTACTAATCTTAAAAATTACTCTCTCCAGAAATAAGTCTCTCACTGTTGCCGCCTGCTACCGACCCCCCTCAGCTCCCAGCTGTGCCCTGGACACCATTTGTGAATTGATCGCCCCCCATCTAGCTTCAGAGTTCGTTCTGTTAGGTGACCTAAACTGGGATATGCTTATCACCCCGGCAGTCCTACAATCTAAGCTAGATGCCCTCAATCTCACACAAATCATCAAGGAACCCACCAGATACAACCCTAAATCTGTAAACAAGGGCACCCTCATAGACGTCACCCTGACCAACTGGCCCTCCAAATACACCTCCGCCGTCTTCAACCAGGATCTCAGCGATCACTGCCTCATTGACCTCATCCCGTCAGTTGAGGATGCCTGGTCATTCTTTAAAAGTAACTTCCTCACCATTTTAGATAAGCATGCTCCGTTCAAAAAATGCAGAACTAAGAACAGATATAGCCCTTGGTTCACTCCAGACCTGACTGCCCTCGACCAGCACAAAAACATCCTGTGGCGGACTGCAATAGCATCGAATAATCCCCGCGATATGCAACTATTCAGGGAAGTCAGGAACCAATACACTCAGTCAGGAAAGCTAAGGCCAGCTTCTTCAGGCAGAAATTTGCATCCTGTAGCTCCAACTCCAAAAAGTTCTGGGACACTGAAGTCCATGGAGAACAAGAGCACCTCCTCCCAGCTGCCCACTGCACTGAGGCTAGATAACACGGTCACCACCGATAAATCCATGATTATCGAAAACTTCAACAAGCATTTCTCAACGGCTGGCCATGCCTTCCGCCTGGCTACTCCAACCTCGGCCCCCCCCGCAGCTACTCGCCCAAGCCTCTCCAGGTTCTCCTTTACCCAAATCCAGATAGCAGATGTTCTGAAAGAGCTGCAAAACCTGGACCCGTACAAATCAGCTGGGCTTGACAATCTGGACCCTCTATTTCTGAAACTATCCACTGCCATTGTCGCAACCCCTATTACCAGCCTGTTCAACCTCTCTTTCATATCGTCTGAGATCCCCAAGGATTGGAAAGCTGCCGCAGTCATCCCCCTCTTCAAAGGGGGAGACACCCTGGACCCAAACTGTTACAGACCTATATCCATCCTGCCCTGCCTATCTCAGGTCTTTGAAAGCCAAGTCAACAAACAGGTCACTGACCATCTCGAATCACACCGTACCTTCTACGCTGTGCAATCTGGTTTCCGAGCCGGTCACGGGTGCACCTCAGCCACGCTCAAGGTACTAAACGATATCATAACGGCCATCGATAAAAGACAGTACTGTGCAGCCGTCTTCATCGACCTTGCCAAGGCTTTCGACTCTGTCAATCACCATATTCTTATCGGCAGACTCAGTAGCCTCGGTTTTTCTGATGACTGCCTTGCCTGGTTCACCAACTACTTTGCAGACAGAGTGCAGTGTGTCAAATCGGAGGGCATGCTGTCCGGTCCTCTGGCAGTCTCTATGGAGGTGCCACAGGGTTCAATTCTCGGGCCGACTCTTTTCTCTGTATATATCAATGATGTTGCTCTTGCTGCAGGCAATTCCCTGATCCACCTCTACGCAGACGACACCATTCTATATACTTCCGGCCCGTCCTTGGACACTGTGCTATCTAACCTCCAAACAAGCTTCAATGCCATACAACACTCCTTCCGTGGCCTCCAACTGCTCTTATACGCTAGTAAAACCAAATGTATGCTTTTCAACCGTTCGCTGCCTGCACCTGCACGCCTGACTAGTATCACCACCCTGGATGGTTCCGACCTTGAATATGTGGACATCTATAAGTACCTAGGTGTCTGGCTAGACTGTAAACTCTCCTTCCAGACTCATATCAAACATCTCCAATCGAAAATCAAATCTAGAGTCTGCTTTCTATTCCGCAACAAAGCCTCCTTCACTCACGCCGCCAAACTTACCCTAGTAAAACTGACTATCCTACCGATCCTCGACTTCGGCGACCCACTGGTTCCAGGTCATCTACAAGTCCATGCTAGGTAAAGCTCCGCCTTATCTCAGTTCACTGGTCACGATGGCAACACCCACCCGTAGCACGCGCTCCAGCAGATGTATCTCACTGATCCTCCCTAAAGCCAACACCTCATTTGGCCGCCTTTCGTTCCAGTTCTCTGCTGCCTGTGACTGGAACGAATTGCAAAAATCGCTGAAGTTGGAGACTTTTATCTCCCTCACCAACTTCAAACATCTGCTATCTGAGCAGCTAACCGATCGCTGCAGCTGTACATAGTCTTATCGGTAAATAGCCCACCCAATTTTACCTACCTCATCTCCATACTGTTTTTATTTATTTACTTTTCTGCTCTTTTGCACATCAATATCTCTACCTGCACATGACCATCTGATAATTTATCACTCCAGTGTTAATCTGCAAAATTGCAATTATTTGCCTACCTCCTCATGCCTTTTGCACACAATGTATATAGACTCTTTTTTTTCTACTGTGTTATTGACTTGTTTATTGTTTACTCCATGTGTAACTCTGTGTTGTCTGTTCACACTGCTATGCTTTATCTTGGCCAGGTCGCAGTTGCAAATGAGAACTTGTTCTCAACTAGCCTACCTGGTTAAATAAAGGTGAAAAAAAAATAATAATACAAATTGAGGACTGAGAAAGAGGAACTCCTGGCCCTTTGCCACATCCGAGATGGCCACTTGACAACATGTTAGCTTAGCATGCTAGCTACTAATTCTAATGCAAGTTGCTACAGTAAAACCTGAGTCACTTCTGAGACACTTTTCTCTGTGCGAATCATACAGGGACATCGAAGACAGAAGCGATGACATGTGACTACTGCACAGCACATTGATGAACAAAGATACAGTAACCACATTCATGGGCTCAATGAGATGACATCACAGCACTCACCCAGAGTTCTGAATGGTAATGTCACCGCCTCGTATCCAGGCTCCGAGGTCATTGTTCTTAAAGGCGATGAGTGTGTCGATGAGAGCAGCCACCCTTGGACGGTTTGGGTCTGCATTCTCATGTGGACGGAACCTGAAACAGACCCATGTGTAATATGAGTATAGAAACACACACACTCTTGATCTTTCTCTCTGACACACAGATTCACACACTGTTAGAAAAAACGCACAGACAAACACTATGCACACAGACAAACACTACGCACACAGACAAACACTACGCACACAGACAAACACTACGCACACAGACAAACACTACGCACACAGACAAACAAACACACACTCAGTCCTCAGCTTCACACACAGCATAAGCAGTGGTCTTAGATGGCCTAAGCTATTTTCTTTCTATCTGTTGAAGAAGAGGCTTGCATTTGGACAGACTTGTGCAGATTGGAGCCTTTGTTTTGTCTGTAAACACAAACCTGCCAGACCCTCCAGACTACTGTACAAGGAGAGTACCAACCAGTACAGGCTATCAAAGTACAATACAGACCAGACCAGTACAGACCATACCATATAAACTACATACCACCTACAGTAAGTACTGTAGAGATAGATACTAACTAAACCACAGCCTACTAGACCAAGTAAATATATAGACAATGATTGATCCAAATGATTGATCCCTGCATGTCGAAATTTAATTGTAAATGCAAAGTAGTTTGACCTGTATTCTTACCTGGCGTTGTTGTCCAGACACAGGTACTCCCGGGGGTCTGCTGCACTGGCATTGGTGGTCTTCACACCTTTATCAATGAAGAGCCCAGCCTGGGTAACACAAACAGGTATGGGAACTATGGTCATAAAGGAGTCGGACAGTTTTACATATTTTGCATGCGAGTGTTGTAATAGCACACAGTAGCAACTCTGTAAAATAGATATATTGTCAAATGTACGGGATATAAGAGTGTAGTGTGTAATGTGCAGTTCAAGTGTGAATGCAATGTAATGAGACTGTGTATATACCATAGGTATACACTACCGGTCAAACGTTTTAGAACACCTATTCATTCAAGGGTTTTCTATATTTTTGCTATTTTCTACATTGTAGAATAATAGTGAAGACATCAAAACTATGAAATAACACATATGTGATCATATGGTAACCAAAAGTGTTAAACAAATCCAAATATATTTGATATTTGAGCTTCTTCAAACAGCCACTCTTTGCCTTGATAACAGCTTTGCACACTCTTGGCATTCTCTCAACCAGCTTCATGAGGTAGTCACCTGGAATGCATTTCAATTACCAGGTGTGCCTTCTTAAAAGTTAAGTTGTGGAATTTCTTTAATTCTTAATGTGTTTGAGCCAATCAGTTGTGTTGTGACAAGGTAGGGTTGGGAGATAGCCTTATTTGGTAAAAGACCAAGTCCATATTATGGCAAGAACAGCTCAAATAAGCAAAAAGAAATGACAGTCCATCATTACTTTAAGATATGAAGGTCAGTCAATCTGGAACATTTCAAGAACTTTGAAAGTTTCTTCAAGTGCAGTTGCAAAAACCATCAAGTGCTATGATGAAACTGGCTCTCATGAGGACTGCCACAGGAATGGAAGACCCAGAGTTACCTCTGCTGCAGAGGATAAGTTCATTAGAGTTAACTGCACCTTAGAAATTACAGACCAAGTAAATGCTTCAGAGTTCAAGTAACAGACACATCTCAACATCAACTGTTCAGAGGAGACTGTGTGAATCAGGCCTTCATGGTTGTATTTCTGCAAAGAAACCACTGCTAAAGGACACCAATGAGAAGAAGAGACTAGCTTGGGCCAAGAAACACGATCAATGGACATTAGACCGGTGGAAATTTGGCCTTTGGTCTGGAGTCCAAATTGGACATTTTTGGTTCTAACCGCCGTGTCTTTGTGAGACGCAGTGTGGGTGAACAGATGATCTCCGCATGTGTATTTCCCACCGTAAAGCATGGAGGAGGAGGTGTTATGGTGTGGGGATGTCTTGCTGGTGACACTGTCTGTGATTTTTTTATTGAATTCAAGGCGCACTTAACCAGCATGGCTACCACAGCATTCTGCAGCAATACGCTATCCCATCTGGTTTGGGATTAGTGGGACTATCATTTGTTTTTCAACAGGACAATGACCGAACACACCTCCAGGCTGTGTAAGGCCTATTTTACCAAGAAGGAAATTGATGGAGTTCTGCATCAGATGACCTGGCCTCCACAATCCCCCGACCTCATCCAAATTGATATGGTTTGGAGTGAGTCGGATCGCAGAGTGAAGGAAAAGCAGCCAACACGTCCTCAGAATATGCGGGAACTCCTTCAAGACTGTTGGAAAAGCATTCCAGGTGAAGCTGGTCATCAAGGCAAAGGCTGGCTATTTGAAGAATCTCAAATATAAAATATATTTTGATTTGATTTTTGGTTACTCCTTGATTCCATGTGTTTTTTCATATTTTTGATGTCTTCACTATTATTCTACAATGTGGAAAATAGTAAAAATAAAGAAAAACCCTTGAAGGAGTAGCTGTTCTAAAACATTTGACCAGTAGTGTATAACTGAAGCAGAGTCTTGAGACTGTAAGCTCACTCCTTATGAGAGAGGCACTTGTGGTCAGAGTGGGCAATGGGCTCCCAGTTCACCTAACCTAATTTTGCTATTAAGAGAAAAGTAAGAGAAAATACAAAGAAAAAAGCATGCATTTTTTTGTATTTTGTTTGTACCATCATCTTTGAAATGTAAGAGAAAGGCCATAATGTATTATTCTAGCCCAGGTGCAATTTAGATTTTGGCCACTAGATGGCATCAGTATATGTGCAAAGTTTTAGACTGATCCAATTAACTATTTTTTATTTTACCTTTATTTAACTAGGCAAGTCAGTTTTAAGAACAAATTCTTATTTTCAATGATGGCCTAGGAACAGTGGGTTAACTGCCTTGTTCAGGAGCAGAATGACAGCTTGGGGATCTGAACTTGCAACCTTTCTGTTACTAGTCTAACGCTCTAACCACTAGGCTATGCTGCCGCCCGAAAATTGCATAGCTGTTCAAAATGTTGTATCAAAACTGCCCAAATGTGCCTAATTGGTTTATTAATGCATTTAATACAAGTTCATAATACAAGTTCATAATTGTGCACTCTCCTCAAACAATAGCATGGTATTCTTTCACTGTAATAGCTACTGTAAATTGAACAGTCCAGTTAGATTAACAAGAATTTAAGCTTGTTGCTTACAACCTGCTAATCACATTAGCCTACATTAGCTCAACCGTCCCGCGGTGGGGACACCGATCCCGTATTATCCACGCCAAACTTGGTCCAAAACCATGCCCACTGGTAACCTAGCAACATTCAAAGCCACGCTGATTGGTCAGAGTTTGAACGTTCCCTTGTGCCTGCCATGCCACCGACTGCGGGAGACGAGCAGTTTCACAGCATCGTTTGAAATGAGCTAAACGAAAGGAAAGAAACATGTGACTCTGTAGAAAACTAACATTACATGATTGTCAGTAATAGTGAATCAATGGCAATTCGGGAAAATGCAAGTATGGATGGCAATGTTTTGTTTTTGTGGGGATTCCATCTCTAACGTTCCTCCTCCTCTCGCGCACCTTTGCTTCGTCACAGGAAACAACCCAAACTCTGAGCAATCAGTGCAGCTTTTAATGTTGCTAGGTTTCTCGTGGGCGTGGTTTTGCACCAAGTTTGGCATGGATAAAAAGGATGCATGCATGTGTAAGGTTTTGAGTGAGAGCTGGCATACTGTATGAGGGAGAAATCAGACAATTGGAAGAGCCCTTACTACGTTGTGTATGTGATCCCTGCGGGAATTTAAAGCCAAGACCTTGGTGTTGTTAGCGCCATGCTTCTACCAGCTGAGCCACACAGAACCACAGTGTTTTTGTCTTTTACACAGTGCTGCCAGTGAGAGGTACCTTAAAGTTGGAGTGCACACGGTTGTTGTAGAAGATCCCCAGAGGGGTCAGTTCTGCCCGGGTCTCTGGAACCATCCCATGAGAGTCCCCTGTGGATGAGCTGTGGAACACATACCATATCCCAGCATCCTTTAGGATGACATGGGGGGTGTGAATGGAGTGAAAAATAATAATGATCCTGGAGTAATAATCAATCAAATGCATTTAGAAGCTCTTTTTACATCAATAGATGTAACAAAGCGTTTATACAGAAACCCAGCCTAAAACGCCTAAGAGCAAGCAATGCAGATCTAAAAGCACGAGGCTAGGAAAAACTCCCTAGAAAGACAGGAACCTAGGAAGAAACCTAGAAGAACCAGGCTCTGAGGGGTGGCCAGTCCTCTTCTGGCTGTGTCCGGTGGAGATTATAAGAGTACATGGCCATTAAGGCCAGATCGTTCTACAAAATGTTCAAATGTTCATAGATGACCAGCGGTGTCAAACAATAATCAAAGTGGTTATAGAGGGTGCAACAAGTCAGCACCTCAGGAGTAAATGTCAGTTTGCTTTTCATAGCCAAGCATTCAGAGTTCGAGACAGTCTCGAACTCTAAATGCTCAGCTGTGAAAAGGGAGAGAGAGAGAGAACTGCACAGAGAGAGTACTGTCATTGAGTATTGCACAGTGAGAGTACTGTCATTGAGTATTGCACAGAGAGAGTACTGTCATTGAGTATAATGCACAGGCACATTGATACAATTGTGCTTGAACTAGAACAGTAAGGTCTTGATGTTGAACTTTATCTCCTGGTTGAAGCCATCATTTATTGCTGTTGATGTAAAAGTAAGAACCCAATATCTCCCCAGATTTATCACCTCATCACATGAGATGAACCGGTAAGCCACAGCCTTAGATCCTTATGAGTGGCTAAACCTTAAAGCTGGGGGGGGGCTGATCGTTATTCATTCATTATTAAACAGTGTTGTTTTGTTGGTAGGCAGAGATGCTTATTACAGTCATACCTGGGAGCCAGCAGCAGCGTTGCTTATGAGGTTATTATTGGGGTTGGCGATCCAGAACGTAGACACTGCCCTAAAACAACACACACACCGAGCAGACAGACAGACACACAGGGAGGATGAAAGGGCATTAGAGGAGATGTCTCCAGGATAACTGATGGTTAATATCAGGATCTATTCATTTAATAACAGTGACTCCTGTTATCCATGGAACAATTCACCTCTCCCACATAAATCCTGTCCAGGGACGGTTCTGCCAACACACACACAAACACACACACACACACACACACACACACACACACACACACACACACACACACAGTCCTCCAAAAAACAGCGCCTGCTGCTCCCCAAACAGACCTCCTTTTCAACCTCCCCAGAAACAGAAACACATCTCATGCAACGGTGTGGTTGATTTTGCAGGGATAAGACGGCCCTATCACTCTCACACAGAGGACATGAACCCTTTGTCTTCTCTCAAGGTTGGCCTGTCCAACCCAGTAAAACCTGACACACCACACCACACAGTAGGCCTGTCCAACCCAGTAAAACCTGACACACCACACCCCACAGTAGACATGTCCAACCCAGTAAAACCTGACATACCACACCCCACAGTAGGCCTGTTCAACCCAGTAAAACCTGACACACCACACAGTAGGCCTGTCCAACCCAGTAAAATCTGACACACCACACCCCACAGTAGACATGTCCAACCCAGTAAAACCTGACATACCACACCCCACAGTAGGCCTGTTCAACCCAGTAAAACCTGACACACCACACAGTAGGCCTGTTCAACCCAGTAAAACCTGACACACCACACAGTAGGCCTGTTCAACCCAGTAAAACCTGACACACCACACAGTAGGCCTGTCCAACCCAGTAAAACCTGACACACCACACCCCACAGTAGGCCTGTCCAACCCAGTAAAACCTGACACACCACACCCCACAGTAGGCCTGTCCAACCCAGTAAAACCTGACACACCACACCCCACAGTAGGCCTGTCCAACCCAGTAAAATCTGACACACCACACCCCACAGTAGGCCTGTCCAACCCAGTAAAACCTGACACACCACACAGTAGGCCTGTCCAACCCAGTAAAACCTGACACACCACACCCCACAGTAGGCCTGTCCAACCCAGTAAAACCTGACACACCACACCCCACAGTAGGCCTGTCCAACCCAGTAAAACCTGACACACCACACCCCACAGTAGGCCTGTCCAACCCAGTAAAACCTGACACACCACACCCCACAGTAGGCCTGTCCAACCCAGTAAAACCTGACACACCACACCCCACAGTAGGCCTGTCCAACCCAGTAAAACCTGACACACCACACCCCACAGTAGGCCTGTCCAACCCAGTAAAACCTGACATACCACACCCCACAGTAGGCCTGTCCAACCCAGTAAAACCTGACACACTACACCCCACAGTAGGCCTGTCCAACCCAGTAAAACCTGACACACCACACCCCACAGTAGGCCTGTCCAACCCAGTTAAACCTGACACACCACACCCCACAGTAGGCCTGTTCAACCCAGTAAAACCTGACACACCACACCCCACAGTAGGCCTGTCCAACCCAGTAAAATCTGACACACCACACCCCTTACTTCCATTACTCTTTCTTCTTGAGCTATATTTTTTTGCTCATTTCTGCCTCTTTTCACTTTCATTCTGTTCCTCTAATTTACTCTCTGTCAAAGTTGACTCTTTCTCAGCCAGACAAGTATTTTCTGTGTCTTACTTGCACTCCATGCTCGGCGAAGGTGTATAGTTCTTATACACTTTGTCTCGGATGCTGGTGCACATGGTCTCGTTGCGGTCGGTGGGCAGGAGTGTTCCTGGTCGGGTCACCAAACCCAGGTTGTGGAAGAACGTGTTCCTCTGCTCCATCCCGTCCTCCAGGAAGAAACAGTGACCCAGGGTGTCATAACCTACAGTGTCCTTCACCTGGAGAGGAGAAACATTTGGGAAACGCTACACACCAATGACAGGAGCAGAGCAGGAAAGCAGTTTGAAGTTACTGCATCATGTTATCTGAAGGATGGTCGATTCACTTTCTCAACGCATTTGACATTCATTTATTTCATGACTGGTGTTATATGGTCCTCATTTCCCAAGTTCTTTCACACATACGGCACATACACACACACCAGGGCTGGAGTCAATTCAAATTAAAGACAGTCAATTCATGAAGTAAACTTAAATGATCTATTTTCAATGATAAATCAATAAACTGAGAAGTTTTTCAAAAGTATTTTCTTTTTAATAAAAAAAAATTACAATCACTTCCTGAATTGACTGCCTTCAATTATAATTGACCCCAGCCCTGACACATACAGCACACACACACCAGCAGGCCATTGGTGGCGTGGATGGTGATGCAGCGGGAGAAGGAGTGGTGGATGGAGAGGCCGTCCACGTAGGCTGGTTCCCGGTAGCCCCCTCGCCAGTCAACATCCCCACAGCGGTGGAAGTGGACCGGGTAGCGGCCCTGCTCCTGCTGCCCCATGTTCCTCAGCTCCACGTGGGACAGGTGCACCGAAGTGAAGTTCCCAAATATCTGAGGAGAAATGGGGTAGAGAGGAGAGAGAGAGAGAGAGAGAGAATAAGCTGTGTTGTGCTGTGTTGTGTGGTGTATTGTGCTGTGCTGTGTGGTGTATTGTGCTGTGCTGTGTGGTGTATTGTGCTGTGCTGTGTGGTGTGGTGTATTGTGCTGTGCTGTGTGGTGTGGTGTATTGTGCTGTGTTGAGTGGTGTATTGTGCTGTGTTGTGTGGTGTATTGTGTTGTGTTGTGTGGTGTATTGTGTTGTGTTGTGTGGTGTATTGTGTTGAGTGGTGTATTGTGTTGTGTGGTGTATTGTGCTGTGCTGTGTGGTGTATTGTGCTGTGCTGTGTGGTGTATTGTGCTGTGTAGTGTGGTGTATTGTGCTGTGCTGTGGTGTATTGTGTTGTGTTGTGTGGTGTATTGTGCTGTGTTGTGTGGTGTATTGTGCTGTGTGGTGTATTGTGCTGTGTTGTGTGGTGTATTGTGCTGTGTGGTGTATTGTGCTGTGTTGTGTGGTGTATTGTGCTGTGTGGTGTATTGTGCTGTGTTGTGTGGTGTATTGTGCTGTGTTGTGCTGTCTTGTGTTGCATCATATTACTCTGGTTCTGCTGATCTATTGGTGGCTCTATTTTACAGTTACATATATTGATGAATGGAACCTCATGCAACAACTGAGATGATCTGAGCACAAACAATGCTAGAGAGAGAGAGAGAGAGAGAGAGACACAAATATGACCTAATGAGCAAATAGACACAAAACATGCAGTAAACTCAGGGAGGTCTTTCTTAGGTATATGGGCTTTTCCACATTGTCTGTTTTATGTTAAGGAGATATTGGCCAATCCCTCAAGCTAACTGTAACTCACTCATTCACTCACCCAAACTCTCTC